>NC_139581.1:11767648-11925148 GCF_946808225.1 Silurus aristotelis | reverse complement strand
TTCAAATTTTATGTATATGTATTATGTATATATATATATAATTTTTGCATTCATTTGAACTTGGAAACCCAAACCTGTTCCAGCATGGCAATGCCCCGTGCACAGTGGGCTCCTTGAAGATCTGCTTTACATGCTGTGGAAAGGGAAATCTTGAGTGGACTGCTATAGAGCTCTGATCTAATCCGTAATGAACACCTTAGGGATGAATTGGAACGCTGTCTGCACCCCAGGTCTCCTCACCTACATCAGTACCTGCCTTCCATAATATCCTTGTGGCTGATGAACACAAATATCCAATAGCACACCCTAGTTGAACAACTTCCCTGAAGAGTGGAGGTAATTAATAAGAGCAATGTGGCACTGAATATAGAATGCAATTATCAAAAATCACATATTGTACTTATGACTACGTGATACAATACTTTTGGCAATATTGTATATATATATATATATATATATATATATATATATATATATATATATATATATATATATATATATATATATATATATATATATATACACAATATTGCCAAAAGTATTGGAGCAGCTTGTGATGCAGCTATATGAGCTGTCATCATGTATTTTAGGTTATAAGCATTATTAAAATAAATAGCCTTATCAGCACCATTCGAAGATGGTTTTGCAGTCGGTTTATTTTGAGTTCAAAACAGGTGACACGTTAAGACTCTAAATTCGCGTATGTATGAATGACACTTTGAATCCGAACTTGACATTCAAAATACTAAAGAAAATTTTTAAGTTTGTAAATAGAAACAACAATTGCAGCTAGGTGCCCAAGAAAGAAGAAAAAGAAGAAGAGGAAAAGGAAGAGGAAGAAGAGGAAGAAGAAGAAGAAGAGGAGGAAGAAGAAGAAGAAGAAGAAGAAGAAGAAGAAGAAGAAGAAGAAGAAGAAGAAGAAGAGAGCTGGTCCAAATGACCTTTCATACTTTTCAAGCTTTCAGCACTTCAATCAACATTAACATGGACAAATATGGATGCTTTATGCAAATATATGTTTATTATTAATGAAACCAAACTCAACATAGAGCATTGCTTGATTTAAGACTTGGCCCATCAGTAAAACAAATGTTGAGTGATTACAAATTATGTTCATAATGTTTTTTTTTTTTATATCTGAGCAAGGAAAGAACATCGTGTATAAATGTTTTGCATTGAAGGTTTTAATTTAGCATCTTTTACATTTATTCATTTATATTTTTAATAGAAATGGTTCTAAGTGTGGAGCGTGTGTTAGAGAAGTGAAGAAAAGTGAGCAGGCAGGGTGGAGTGGGTGAAGAAGAGTGGCAGGAGTGATTTGTGATAGAAGGATATCTGTGAGTGTAAGGGAAAGTTTATAGGACTGTGGTGAGACCTGTGATGATGTATGGTTTGGAGACAGTGGCATTGAGTAAAAGACAGGAGGTGGAGCTGGAGGTAGCAGAGCTGAGCAGAGATTTCCGTTGGGAGTGACGACGATGGACAGGATTAGAAATGTGTTTATTATAGGGACAGCGCATGTAAAGACGTTTTGGATACAAGGTGATAGAGGCAAGATTGAGATGGTTTGGACATGTGCAGAGGAGGGACATGGGGTATATCGGTAGGAGAATGCTGAGGATGGAGCCACCAGGAAGGAGGAAAAGAGGAAGACCAAGGAGGAGGTTTATGGATGTGGTATGAAGACATGCAGTAGTTGGGTTGGAAGAGGCAGATGTAGAGGACAGGGGGGTATGGAGACGGATGATCCGCTGTGGCGACCCCTAATATATATAATGACATCACGGAGCTGTTGGATGTTAGAAACATGGCGCTTCTACACCTTCCACTATTCTGCCGAATCGTGTCAGCATTAATTAAAGATGGATTGTTATTTGCAATCGACGTTCAAAACAGCGCGAGAACAATGACCACTTTAAAAAATACTAAAGAAAAAGTAAAAGTTTGTAAATAAAAACAGCAATCCCAGATTGCTAGATAAAAATGACATTTTACCCCATTTTACCGTGCAGGATAGGCAAAAAGGTTCATTATTCCGACTAGTGGGTGAAGTGTGTTACTGTGAATAAATGACTGAACACATTCTTAATTACTAAGTCCTGGGTAATTTAGTCAGTGTGTCTTTGTGATAAATGTATAATAAAATAATTTTAAACTTATTAACGTTAGCATTTTAAAGTAATGGGAAAAACATTATCAAAGAAAATGATCATTTTACAGTGTAGCCTAATGACATGTCATAGCCAAGGAAGAAGAAGCTGGTTCTGATGACCTTTCATTGTGTTGACCCTAGTTAAAGTTTTATTAATATACACATTTATATTTACACAAGTAAATATATAAAAGAACTGATAACATGTTTTGAATAAATAAAACGGTTAGAGATTAAATTACTTTCAAGTGCTTTTTATTTATTCTGAAACGTGGAAGGAAGGAGGCTGAAGGTCTGTAACTCAGTTTCAGGGCGTTACCGATCTTCTTATAGCCTGGGCATCTTTGTGGAGAGAAACAGTTCTAATTCTCAAATCCTCAGAGGGTTCATTACCATGAGGTGCCATGTTAAACATCCAGTGGTCAGTATGAGAGAATTGTACCCAAGGCACCAAATTTTAACAGCTATTGTCACTTAGGGTGTACTCATTTTGTTGCCAGCTATTTTGACAATAATGGCTGTATGTTGAGTTCTTTTCAGAGGACAGTAAATCTTACATACAAGCTGCATGCTGACTAAAATATATCCAAGTTTCTATAGTTTTGTCCCTCGGAAAAAGAGATACTAAAATGGTTGTTAAAATGTGAGGGGTGTACTCACTTTTGTGAGATACTGTATATATACACACACACATCAGGCATAACATTATGACCACCTGCCTAATATTGTGCTGGCCTGCCTTTTGCTGCCAAAACAGCCCTGACACATCGAGGCATGGACTTCACTAGACCCCTGAAGCTGTGCTGTGGTATCTGCCACCAGAATGTTAGCAGCAAATCCTTTAATTCCTCTAAGTTATGAGGTGGGCCTCCATGGATCGGACTTGTTTGTCCAGCACATCCCACAGATGCTTGATTGGATGAAGATCTGGGGAATTTGCAGGCCATGTCAACACCTAAAATTTGTTGTTGTGCTCCTTAAACCATTCCTGAAACATTTTTGCTTTGTGGCAGAGCACATTATTATGCTGAAAGACACCACAGCCATTAGGGAATACCATTTCCATAAAAGGAAAAGATGCTCTGACCCAGTTGTCTAACCATCACAATTTGGCACTTGTCAATTTTCTCTTTCTAACTTAAAATTATGTTAATAAAATTAAAATTATATGGCAAACTAACAGGTGCCATGTTGAAGAGATAATTATTGTTATTCACTGCACCTGTCAGTGGCCATAATTTTATGCATTATATATTGGCACACATCAAATGCTCAATTATCAACTTCTTCTCTTTTCAACAAAGACAACTAGCAAATTATCAAACAAAGTCTTTCTTAGTCAGCTAACACATGATGTGGTGAAGGAATTAACACACATTCACCAGACAGCTCAGCTAATGATCACATGAGCATCGTGCCCAAATTTGGACATCAAAAGCAGTTATGTTATGTTTTACTCCGACATTAAATGCATACTTCGTACAGATTTAGGAAGGAAAGACAAAAGTGATGCATTTTTAAAGAAAAAGCTAGTGAATAAGAAGAATGATAAACATAGATTTGAAAAAGAAGAAGTGATGGAAATAGCGGTCTTACTGGAGTAAAATCCGAGCCTTGTGAAGTTTACATTCATTTAAGTGTGTTGGATTAAAGTGAAGAACACAGAGCAGGCTGCCAGGAGTGACCATATAAAACAGCAGCCAAGTTTTGTTAATGCTACCAGCAGACTTGCAAATATCCTTTGTTTCTCCAAGTTTCCAGGGAAACCTGCTGTATTTGAAATCACATCACTTTTCCACTGGAATTGCAAGTTTAGCTCTTCATTTGGACACTTGTGTTGAACAATTATATCAAGTCTAGTAAACTACTTTTTAAAATATTCTCAGTAGTAAGTCTAAAGGCACTGTACAGCCCAATATGTACAAGCTCTGCTGAAAACAAAAAGCCAAAAGCTATATTAGAATCTCCTAGCTTATTTATATAAATAGAATATAACCATTCTACATTCCTTATCAGGTAAATTCACACTTCATACTCGCACCTGCTGCAAGCATGTCACGATTTGTGCAAACCAAAATATATTATATAAACTATAAAGTATATTTTATATATTTTCAGTATGAATGTTCAGTATGAAATGATAAATTGTTCTAAATAGGTACAGTTACAGGGATGGTGCAATATTCGTTGAGGGTCGTTTAAGTTATCTTTTACTTGAGGTGTACTTAATGGCGTGAGCTTGTGTTCAGTTATGAAATTTGTGGGACACCATTGCGATTGGGACCACCATTAACATTAGAAAATATTGTTGGTAAGTACGAAAAAAGTGTGAAATAGGAATTAAGAGCTGGACTTGACAGACACAGTGATGCTTTCTTTTTTGACTAATACAAATATGAATAGCTGGAGCACAAAACAATAAACAGATACAAAAATAGATAGTATCATTGTGCTACAACCCTAATAGATACATGCTATTAATTTTATATTAATGCCACAAGCCTAAAAGTAAAATTCAAGCTCTACATGTATACTCTTCAGCATTACCAAATATGGATTCCAAAGTCAAGGCAAGTCCTGTCAAATTCCACAGGAATGTCAAACAATCATAAACTGCTAAGATAATCATCAGATTTTTTAATGTATCAAGACGTGGGGATTGAGCAACAGCAGTCCAGACATGCACTCATACACATTCCAAATATACACAGCAGAGCGACACTCCATAGACAGAAACGTGCAAGTGTCACAAGACAGAAAGTTTCCTTTCACTGCTTCTGCTGTGAGTGGTTAGTGTCTCCACTTCCTCCATTCTAGGATAATGTACTGCTGGGGGATAAGAAAAGTCATGCCTTGATTTTCTCAAGGAACTTCCATACAGGGTCCTCAAGAAAGGTTGCAAAATGCTTTTCAATTTATCCATGTAATAGTTCCTGTAATTATGGGAATAGGAATCCCCCCCCCCTCTCCCCCCGAAACTTCTTTATGGATCATTAACTCTTTTAGTACTTTGTTGTAGGAGTTACAGTGACTTAAGTAGAATGGTCTTGGCTTATCTACAAAGATGTCATTATAACTGCAAGAGAACAAAACTAGCATTTGCATATTTGTTCTATGATTATTTTTTAGCAATATATCAGTGTTGTACCCTAATGCTTCAGGGCCCCCCTTTAAATAAAACAGTTTTTTTTTGTTTTTTTTTACTTCCTCCGTAACACTTGGAAGCATCCTATTACAAACTCAGTGCAACTTAACTGCGGGTCAATGACCTGCATGTGTTCGATTGTGGCTATGTTGCCCTTTTAGTACTGTTAGACTTGAGTGCAGCGTTTGACATTATTGACCTTAATATTTTCATTAGCAGGCTGAAAGACAAGCTCTGTTTAGGCAGATAAGTTCCTGCTTGGTTTAGATTCTTCTTGACAAACAATTGCCAGTTTATTCAGACTAGTCCGAGTTTTTAAAGAAATTGCAATATGGTCCACCACAAGGTTCTCATTTAGGATCTCTAAACAATCCCTTGGATTGCGAATGATACACAGTAAGTTCAGCCAGCTTCAGTAGCACACCTGAGGAAAATGGAAGACTATGTTAACTATGTCAAAGCTGGGAATAGAAAATTCTTTCTCTTTAAATCTCATGGGTGGATATTAAGTGCCATTCTTCTTATTATTATTCTGCATGGGGGCACATCACCATCTTTTCAAGCTTACCAATGACTGAGAGCATTAACAGCTAAATTGTTCAGCAAGCATTGATTTGCATTGACAGACAAGGGAACTATGCCAGCCAGCACATCTAATGAAGCATGTAGCAGCAAGTGTGTCAGACTTCTGCCTTACCGAGCCACAGTACTGCAATTCTTACCACTTTATCTCTTACTGACTCATTAACAAGAGCTGAATTTTACATGTTTAACATTCATGATTTGGCAAACACTGCAATAACAATTAACAAGTTTTTGTTGACTCGGAGATAAGTGTGAAACCTTTTTTTTTAGATGAATAGCCGTCAGTGCTGTGTCTTCCATCATAGAAAATTACCCTGATCATGGACACAGTGATGTTGAAACAGACAAAAAAAAGTCAGAACATACTGTCCTGGATAAAAAATGATTAAATGCAGTTGGCTAAATGAAAAGTATACTATGAAAAAGATGGTGGAAGTATCTTCTTCTTCTTCTTTCGGCTGCTCCCATTAGGGGTCGCCACACCGTCTCCATACCCCTCTGTCCCCTACATCTGCCTCTTTCACACCAACTACCTGCATGTCTTCCCTCACCACATCCATGAACCAGATAGTGGCAGTGTATAAATTATTATTATAAATCATCTTCATATTATCATTACTCAGTATCAGTACTACTCAACAGTTGCATAAAATTAAAAGCGGAACAGTTAAATACATACGACATCACTTAATGTAGAGCACCTGTGCTTTAATCAGACACATTTGACGCAACATTGTCTGACCTGCAGACTATTGGACACCTGCCTTTTCAAGCCATGTGTGGTTCTTTCCAAACTCTGTTACCACAAAGTTAGAGGGACACAAAAAGCATGTCTTTGGATGAGGTAGCATTAAATTTTTCCTTGAGTTATTCTAGTGACCCAAACCTGATCCAGCATGACAATGTCCCTGTGCACAAAGTGTGCAAAGCTCGCTGAGGATATAATTTCTATTACTTAACAGAACTCTAACCTCACCACTCTCAAACACCTTCAGCATGAACTGGAACAGTAACTGCATTCCAGGCCCCCAAGGTTATTATATGGGCAAATCGATACTAAATGTTGAATGGGATGTTAAAAAGCACATCTGAATCTTATGGATGATAAATCTAAAATGTTGTAAAAGAAAAAGCCATTTGGTGGAAATAAATGAAAGAGAAGCAGAAGTGATCCGATCACATGGCATTGTGCCAAATCCGCTGACTGCAGCATTTGAATGCTTGAGACGACACAGGACTTCCTAAGGACAACACTAAAAATGGTCTCCTCCCTCCTTCCTTTTTTCAATCAAAGAACAAGAAATATCCTTAAAACCAACATCCTATACTTTCCTACACCATGATTTGGTCTTAAATACTTGGGCTATGATTCTGGCAAATCCATTATAAGTCTCCACTTGATTGTTAAACCCAGATTGAAACTAGTGAATGAACTTCAATCCTCACTTTGATCAGTATATAACTGGATTAGTAGTAGTGGTCCGTTGATATTATTGCATGCTGGCAGCAGTCATGTTAGTTTTGTTTTTGCACTTAAGATGAATAATACATGCTTGTTCCCATATGCTTGGCAGATCTAGCCCATTCCCTCTGCAGTTACACTCTGTTCCTAGTTTTACTCCAGCTATCCAGATATATATATATATATATATATATTATATAGGTACACACCCAACCCACCCACACATGCACACATAATTTACACATACTCATGATACACAGGGGACACCCAAAGCTTTCAGCGGACTAGTAAGTGGCCAGAGGATGTTGTGAATTTTCCCTCGTGATTCCACAAGCTTTCACTGACTTAATCTGCTAGAAGTCAGTCTGCCATCCTGTAAACAACCCAATGCTTTAAGAACATATTGTCTCTTTTTCTTTTATATTCATCATTTTTTTCTTTCCTGTTTCCCACTTCTTCTTAGCCTGTGGACATATCAGCTGAGAATCACACGTTGTCTGAAGTATTTATTTTACCAGCATCAGCGAAATTCATTTGAATGTACTTGGGCATTTTTAAGGGCAGGAACCAGTAACACGTGCTATGCGAGGAAATGTTCCCCTACAAAGACGAGAAAAAAAAAAGCCTGCACTGGTTATCTGTCTACAGCAGCAACTTTTTAAATCACTACTTCTCTACTATATGCTCTACCACGAATCTCGTATGGATTATGCTGCTGCTGGTGGTTGGGGAGTCGGGGATTTTGGGGATTTCAGGATCATTCTTTACACCTCATAGGGTCATACATGTGTAGGTCAAGTTTTCTTTGCAGAATACCTTTCTTACATAACAACATCACTGCACCGAATTAATTACTATTAATATATATATATATATATATATCTTCAGACCCCTTTAGAAAATTTTTATAAAGCGTAGATTTCAAATACTGGCACATTATTGATATAGGTACATTATTATGCTGAACATTTATTTAATCCAAATTAGTTTTACCCATCAACTGTCTATTGAGAAACCACATGAGGTCCAAGTTGACATAATTTATAGATTGACTTGTTACAATGTCCAAAAAAAAGGATCTCAGCTTGCTACTGTATATAGTTCTTAATATACAAAGGATTAAGTTAGGATTTAAACCTGTATAAATTAGTTATTATTTATTAAATCACAGAGATAATTGTGTCAGGGCTGGTATGAAGAGTTGCAGCTCACACATACTAACAGAAACACCTGATCACAAGCAGTAATACTAGTTGAGGAAGTGTTGTTGTTTTTAAAAACATTGCATCCTCTGGTTGTGTGAAATCATATACATTTCTTTTATATGAAATTCTGTTACATAAAATATGGCTTTATATGCAGTAAATAGGACTTCATTCGAGTTGCTATTCACTGCTTAAATCATTCATTAGGCAGTGATGTTTTAATCTACTGAAGTTTTCTGAAGGTGCATCCTGAACACAGAAATGTGATGTATCAACTCCAGTAAAGTTCATTTCATCGAGATCACTAATGCAATATCAAAGCAAGACTACAGAAAATGAAGAAGTCTACCTCCATCCTCTGTGTGCGTGAGATGTGTCCAGCTGTGCTCTGGTGTGTCCAAGTAACGCTGATACAGATGTCTATTAACTTTCAAGGCTTCACACTAAACTCCCAGAATCACATATCCATTCGAGCAGCTCTACACTTTAACCAAACTAAACTAAAAGATCACACAGGAGGAGGAGGTGGAGGAGGTGGAGGAATAATAAGAGGAGGTGACTGATGTGGTTAGCTGTATTTTGGTTTTCTCTGAGACGCGGATCACACACACACACACACACACACACACACACGTTTTGAAATGAAGACTGCGGGTTTATGCGAATAGATAATCATGATTAAGGTTTATTTCAACTCTTTGGTCTAAACACGGCGTTGAGGCATTTATACTGTACACCACTTTTACCTACATAATAGTGTCTGCAGCCCTCTAGTGGTCATCTGCAGTACAGCTTTTCACTCCTCCCATTCCCATGTTAGTGAATAAATTATATCAACAGAATCAATTATATTTGTAAAGAGTAATAAAACTAAAAGATACAATTTACATAAAAGCCTTTGTTCACGTTAATAATGTAATAACTTGTAAAACAATGAATCATTTAAATGATTGAATCATTACGACAACTGTTTATAGTAACATTCACCCATTCATGAATCGAACAGTTTTGACACTTCATTCTCTAAAGAGCTGTCCACAAGTTTACTTACAAGGTTAAAACATTTAGATAGGGAAATCAGAACAGTGGAACAGTGTGTGTACTTGCAGAATGCACTGTCATATGGTGCAATTGTGGATTTACTTGGACGAAGCCCTGTGACTTTAGCAACATACACACACACACACACACACACACACACACACACACACACACACACACACACACACACACACACACACACACACACATATATATATATATATATATATATATATATATATATATATATATATATATATATATATATATATATACATACATACATACAATTGTTACATGTATGGGTTATTTGACTGTGAAGATAAAAAAAAAAAAGTGTGTGTAAAACATTTTAACCTACAGTACAAAAAAAGTTTACAAAAGTTTGGATACACCTTCTCATTCAAAGAGTTTTCTTTATTTTCATGACTATGAAAATTGTAGAGTCACACTGAAGGCATCAAGGGCTATTTGACCAAGAAGGAGAGTGATGGGGTGCTGCGCCAGATGACCTGGCCTCCACAGTCACCGGACCTGAACCCAATCGAGATGGTTTTTAGGGGAGAGCTGGACCGCAGAGTGAAGGCAAAAGGGCCAACAAGTGCCAAGCATCTCTCGGGGAACTCCTTCAAGACTGTTGGAAGACCATTTCAGGTGACTACCTCTTGAAGCTCATCAAGAGAATGCCAAGAGTGTGCAAAGCAGTAATCAAAGCAAAAGGTGGCTACTTTGAAGAACCTAGAATATGACATTTTTCAGTTGTTTCACACTTTTTTGTTATGTCTATAATTCCATATATAATTCCACATGTATTAATTCATAGTTTTGATTCCTTCAGTGTGAATTATGAAATTCATGAAATTTATGAAATTATGAAAATAAAGAAAACTCTTTGAATGAGAAGGTGTATCCAAACTTTTGGTCTGTACTGAATATAAATTGCATAATGGTGTAAATGGACAGTCACATTAATGCATCATTATCAGTTTCCCTGTGGGATCAATGAAGTATTCTGATTTTAAGTGATTCTTATATTGCAACTGAAAGAACATTTACATATTTTTCTTTCTGTGATGAGTTTGTGCTGATCAGAATTATAGAGTATAAACTCTGTATAAAAATCAGACTAGGGAGGAGAAAATGGGCCAACTACCAATTACCAATAATACTTTTTCAATAAATTATATATAAAGTCATAACTTATTGATTATATTTCTCTTTTAGTAATTTAGTAAGGGCTAGAAAGCCACAGTCAGTCCCTGCCAGCTAACAGAATACCCACTCAATTTGACAGTTTTTCTGGTGTCCTAAGAACATTTTCTTCTTTGATTATTTGCCTACAAAAGTGAGCTTTGTTTTTTACATAACACACTGATATCTGAAAACTGGGTCTGAGTTCAGCTCAGTTTATCTTTTCTTACTTGGCAGGACACATAACAGCAACCACGAGATTCACCAGTGAAAGCATGAAAGAAGCAGAAATTAATCGAAAATTAATAATGTAGAAGGATGGGATGAAGAAAAGTCTAATAAATGGATGAGAAATATGGCAGTGAGAAAGGGAATCTCTAATCTGACACAAAACCCAGAATCCAGAGTTTTGTTTTATATTATATTATATTATATTATATTATATTAATTATATTATATTATATTAATTATATTATATTATATTATATTATATTATATTATATTATATTATATTATATTATATTATATTATACAGAACCTCCTGTTTATGCTGGTGGTAGGACAAAGTTTTGAATTTAAAATCGAAAATGTACTTCAAGTTCATACTTTACATGTCTATAGTGTGAAAATATTGAAAATGTATTTAAAATCTAGATTTAATTGAACTCATCAAAACCAGTTCAGACTCTCATTCTGGCATTGACCATCCTGTTCCTACATGCTCACACCACATGAATCAGTATCCCACTTGGTTCTCTCCACTTGTCCATGAACCTGGGGATGATATGCTGATGTTAGACTCAACAAGATGGCAAATTTCTCCATGAACCTCTCCATACTCCCTGTTTACTCACTATGTGCTATGGGATGCCAACATTCCTAAACACATGATTAAATATTAGTTTGGCCTGGAAGTGGAAGCAGGTAAAGGGACTTTATGTTCATGCAGGCAGGATGCTATGGCTTAGGCACAGTTGAAACAGGATGAGACAAACCTGTTGATGTCATGGAGCATACGGAGCCACCAGTATTTGTTTAGAAGTAGTTGATGTGTGATGATGGGTGCAGGGTTCCCCTGTAGCCAGGGAGGTGTGAACCCACATGATCGGCTTGATGAATAAACCACCAAAAAATTATTTTTAATCAGTAAAAATTTGTTTTACTGATGCGTCAAGTCTCAAATCTGCACCAAAATTCGACATTATGCGCATAATTAACCCTCTGGGGTTGACAAATGCGGCGATGTGTTTTGTGAAGTTAGAAGAGGTACAGTTTCTCCAGTATCACCTCATTAACCGTCCGTGTGGAAACATAGCAAAGGTTCCGTTTGGTGTCCTGGTGATTTCCGTAATTTAAAACACCGCAATTACTTTAAAACATTCACAAGAATATTTTGTCTTTATGCTCTATGTTGAGTTTTGTTTCACTAATAATAATCATACATTTCAGTAAAGCATCAATATTTGTCCATGATCATGTTGATTAGAGTATTAAAAACTTGAAACGTGTTAAATAAAGGTACATTTAGAACAGATAAAAAAGATTAATTGTGAGTTAACTCATGACAATCGTGCGATTAATCACGATTAAATGTATTAATCGATTGACAGCCCTAATAATAATTTGTTGTGAGGTCCAGTTACCAGCGTGACACTAAAACAGGTAATAGCAATGGCTACTTTTTTACTTATTTACATATCAAAGCTCAAACTTCTTTACTTTAACTTGAGTAAAAAGTACAGTCAGTACCTTAACTTTTACCAGAGTATTTTAAAACATGAGTATCTGTACTTCTACTTAAGTGAAGGATTTGTGTACTTTTGCTACCTCTGGCAGTTACTGTGGAAGAGTGCATTCTTCGGCTATTTCTCTGAGAGGGCTTTGTTAAGTCTTTAGGGTTCTTCATGTTGGTGAACATCTTTACTTGAGTGAGGTGACCTTTCCAATCAGTGATGCCATTCCTCCAGTTACCAATTAAACTTTGGTTTTAGCACCCCTTCTGGGCTAATGATGCATTCTGCTACTTTGGAAACATACAACACCATTTTATTTATGTAGAGGACAAAATAAATTAGACCTTAAATTAACAGAATGAAGGGACAGCCTCTTAAGGAACCCCTTCTAAGAGGATTTTATCAAAAGTCCCATCAAAATCCTGACTAAAATCATTTCAGTACTTATAACAGAACTTGAAACTTGTGTGGGAAGTCTTTGCAGTAAGTATCGGTTGTAAATTTTGGTCTAGGCTTCAGCATTGTTCTTTTTTGTGGTAAATATTTTACTAGTCGTCACCAGCAATAGTCTTTTGTTTTTATTTGTGGTATGTATTTCACCCCTGTTTTACTCCAGCCGTAGACCTTTTTGTTTGTGGTGTTCTCCCCCCTGCACTCCAGTAGTGTTTTTGCGGTAAGCATTTTATCACTTTAACCAAGAGGGACAGTGTGAATCACTATAATACATTCTTGTCATTTCATCATCTTTCACTTTCTTCTTCTGTGTAGCAGTTACTGCAGTTCAGATGGAGCTACAAATAACCCGCTTTCCAAACATGGTGTTGTTGTACATTGCTGTAATGCCAAATAAACCAATAACAGGTGAATCTTGAAGTGCAATGCTACCATTAAAGGTTTGCATTGTTAGTTGACAGGTGAAACAAAAGCAACTCTGATATGAACCAACTAGGGGTAAGACTTTATTAAAAAATATATAAACTATCTGTGCTTTAAACCATTCGCCCCATTAAAGAAGAATAACAGTGTGAGCAGTATTATGGAGCAGGCATGAGAAACATAATGAATTTAAAGGGGGAGATTTTTAGACACTTTTTAAAATATTTAGAACATACTGCAGCTAAAGATATAGCCAGATATCCCCTCCTTCACAATAAACCTTTATTTTTTTTTTAAAGCTTTCTTTTCTTATGATCTTGCTGCTGGTGTGAGACCTATTCTACAATCATCTTATCATAAGGTTCAGAGTTAGTAACTACGAAGGAGATGAAGGAGTCCCCCCAAAAATGGCTTTGTGATTTTCAGTAATAAATCATGTTGAATCTATCTCAGGAAAACTGGTTGTGAGAATACGTTGTTCCTGGATGGAACACCACTCTATTGTTTGGCACTGTGCCACATTCACACACTCATTCACACCTGGGGTCATTTGTCATAGCATTGTTTCTGTTACTACCCTGCACTTATTTAGCAATACTGAGCTAGCAATAAAAATGAACAAAACTAGTGGAAACCAATTTGTATGACTAGGATATCATTTGCACAAAGAGAAATGTTTATCATCTTAGCATACTGAAGCTTTCTTTGGACTGCAATCGTAATGAACAGATTTGCACTCAAGTCTCAACTTCGACAAAATAGATTCCAAAAAAGCACATGAATGACTGTAAAAAAGACATACAGCATAACGGTAGGTATCAGGAGGTATGTAATCACCTCACATATACGCATACTGTGTATATATATATATATATATACACACACACATACATACAAAAATATACACACACACGAGTGAGTGAGTGTGTGTGTGTGTGTGTGTGTGAGAGAGAGAGAGAGAGAGAGAGAGAGAGAGAGAGAGAGAGAGAGAGAGAGAGAGAGAGAGAGAGAGAGAGAGAGAGAGAGAGAGAGAGAGAGAGAGAGAGAGAGAGAGAGAGAGAGAGAGAGAGAGAGAGAGAGAGAGAGAGAGAGAGAGAGAGAGAGAGATCTGTCTGGCAGGTAGTTGGAGTTTACTATACAGGTTATCCAATATAAACCTTTGAAGGGAAGGAAAGGAATCCACAAGAAAATGACAAGTTCCACCGTTTATTGCCAACAGCAAGTATGTTCACCACCACCTGTTATATATTAGTTATGAAACACTTTTATCTTAGAAAGGAAAATCAATAACATTTTTGTGTTCCACATTTTGCCCTAAACACACAACCATAGAGCACAAATCTATCTGATTTTCTAAGATACAGGTAGTATATGCCGACCAGGCATAACCAGTGTAATATTGTGCTGGTCCTCCTTTTGTTGCAAAAACAGTAATCACCTGTTGAGCATTAGCAGCATTAACTTCTTCAGCAGTTGAGGTGTAGTCTGATCACACGGACCAGCCTTTGCTCCCCAAATCAGTGCATCAGTGAGTCTTGGCCACCCATGACCCTGACGCCAGGTCACCACTGTTCCTTCCTTGCACGCTTTTGATAGATACTGACCATTGCAGACCGGGAACACCATACAAGAGCTGCAATTTTGAAGATGTTCTGACCCAGTCATCTAGACATCACAATTTGGCCCTTATCAAAACTCTCTCACTCAAATCCTTACGCATGCCCATTTTGCTGCTGCTAATACATCAACTTTGAGGACAAAATGTTCAATAAAGAGATAATCAGTGGTCGTAAAGATATGCCTGATCGGTGTTTATTTCCTCGGCAAACTGATCTCAGTAGCATTTTTTTGCTGAATCAAAATATCTGAAATAGGATCAAAGTTGTCAAATTCATAGTCCTGGAAACCTGGTCCTAAACCCAGTAATGAAGCAGTTATTTGGATCAGGAAAAAAATAAAAAATCATTGTGCTGAACAGTTACTTTTTTGGAAGAAATCTCATGCAGGAATTTTTTTCTGCTCTGCAAAATTACACAAAAAGGGGAATATTAGGATTTATATGAGAACTGATATTTTGTCATTACAATTCGACATTAAAACAAACGTTGCAATTTAGCTGTGCTCGTTAAACTGGGGAAACAAGAATCATTAATCGTGCCATAAAACGAAAGACTTTTGGTTGTCACCAGGATTCTATTACTGTGACTTATGTGAGTAATGTGCAAACTCATAATTGTCTAATGAATAGCATTTGGAATAATGAAGCATTAACATTGTTGCCCCCAACTTTAATTATTTAGGGCTTGCTAAAAAAATAAAAAAAAATAAAAATAATAAAAGTCTCCTGAGCACTAATTAACTGTGAGAAAATAGTTTGTATTTAAACCAAACCAGTTTGAATTCCTCTGATGATATTAATAAAACATAATTCATTTGTAGTTTATGCACATTTACAACTGCAAGGCAAAACTAAAGAAACAATGACCTGACCTGAACCTGACCATTTCATGTGAGTTTTAAACATCGCATTTCACACTTATTCCACATTTGCTGTTATATTAACCTCCACTGTTCTGAGAAGATGCTTTACTAGATTTGGAGTGCACTTGAAATGCATTTGTGCTCATTCAGCCTTGAGAGTATTCGTAAAGTCTGGTCCAGATGTACGTTGAGGAGGTCTGGGGGCGCACTCAGCATTCCAAGTCATTTCAAAGGTGTTTAATTGAATTGAGGTCGGCGCTCTATAGAAGGCCACTCAAGATCTCCATCTCCAGCCCATGTGAACATTCTTCATGCTTTGTGCACAGGGCCATTGTCATGCTGGAGCAGGATTGAATCTCCCAGGTATAGTAAAGTGAAAATTCAAGGTCAGGTCACAGCAGACATTTCCGGCCTTATTTGATTTATCCCTAAACTGTTACCACAAAGTTGGAGGCAAACAGTTTAGAGATAAATCAAATAATGCTGGAAAAGTCAGCTGTACCAATTATTTTGTCCATATAGCGTATGATGAAAGCAATCTGTATTTTAAGTGGAAGAATAAATTCAGCCCAGAACCCCTGATCTCCGTTGGAGCTTCCTGATGATTTGATTGTGTTGTTTTATGCATACTGTTTATAGCATTTAAGAATGAACACTGTGCACTTTGATCAACACTGGAAAACAATATTGTATTTAGTTCTTAAACATTACACCTGATGCAGTTAATGAAAAAGTTTCACCATTATTAAGGTGATTATTGCCTCAGAAGTGAAAGCTCCTTTCTGCTGTTCACAGATGTTTGATTACAGCACCGGAGAGCTGCAAGAAAAATGTAATGAAATACAATGTGATTGGTGTGAGATGTGTGTAAGCGTGTTTCAGTGCATGCTCTCCCAGACGATGATGTTACTGAAGATGAATGAAGAAATGGATAAAAGTGATGCAACTTCTGAAAGATGAAAAATGTCTCTGATTCTGAGCAGTTAGCAATAAACAATTCATAAAGAGACAATTAAGAATTATAAACCTTTTTATTGTGCATGGTTCTTTCTGTAGATATCATGACTTTACAGATACACTTTTAGATACATATTTATGATTATACATTTCTGAATTCATAACGAACATTTTAAAGTGATATGTCTGGTACTATGTATAGTATAATAAATTCATTTTGGAATGTACGGGTGTATGAGGTAACTGCAACCATTAAAATTACATAAAAATGGTCTCATTTTTGTGCATATTTTTGTAGGTTTCTTTTTTTTTTGTCTCCTCCCATGGACCAAATGTAGAGTTCTACTATGGTGGGGGAGATGTTAAAATGGCACACTTTGCAATTACAGTTTTATCACTATCAAAAATAGGAATTTGGGTTTTTTTTTTCCTTCAGTGACAAATAGAAGACATCTGCAAACCACCTAGACCAAATCATGTAATTAAACCAAGACTTGCAAGGTACCTGTAGTTCTTAAATTGTCGTGACAGCACCAATGCCATAACCACTCACGACACTAGACCTCACAGCAAGATTGTCTCACTGCCATCCTGCAGCGTCGGCAATCTATCACAATGACTTTACATAAAGAAAAGGCAAACAATTCTGTTTCACAGGAAGTACATGTAGGATCAACACATTTTAGAACTGCTTTTTGCTTTCTTTTTTTTATTTTTTTCTTAGTTTCTCTGGAGATAATTAACCTTGATTTTTTGCATAAATTAAAAAGAAAAACCTTCAAATATGTGAATCAAACAAAGAAACGAATGAATAACATTGGTGAATATGAATACTTTTATACTCAGTATTGAGGAGAAAATGAATAATGGTAAATAGAAACAAAAATCAGAGAAATTAAGAAAACACTAGGCAGAAGAAATGGTTGATTTCCAATCACAAGTCTGAAATCATTACTCTTCAAATAAAAGATTTCAATAACTAGTTTTATGGTACTACAATTCAACACCCAAATACACAAGGGCTCGCACAATCAGAGTGTGTGCTCCATAAAACGCATCACAAGATCAAGACGCAGTCAGTACTGTTTTTTTTTTTGTTTTTTTTCTTCTCACTAAGGTGCAAAAATAACTGGATAAGCATACATTTTTTTGGGCTGGACAATATTTCAGAGCAAAGCAGCTGCATGTAAAATTAAGCTACAGTATAATTACATGATAATAAAAATAACTTTGACTGTGTTAGGTTTATTTTTTTCCTCCCCCCATAATCACTGATCTAACCCTATACCAACCCTAGATCTCAAATGAGCAGGTCCTTGCATCATGCTGTACAAAAATATACTACCATTTCTCTTGTCTTTTTTTGCATCCCTACACATTCTGCACATCAAAACAAACAAAAAAAAAAAAAAAAAAAAAAGGAAAAGTGCTAAATGAATGTTCTATAAGGTGAACATATGTATCAGTCTCCCTTCTCTCAGTGATGTCAAACTAATCTACGAGATAGAGCTCGGTCCCGTCAGGACCATTCGTATCGCATCCCCTACCTTTCTTCATCCCTTTCCTCTGTATTCACTGGCCCTCTAAATTCTGTCCCCTAAAAGCACGCCAGTGAGCGGCGCATCATGAAAAGCTTACAGACGAACAGCAGCCACTGCACCGGTGACCAGTGCAACAGCAAACGGCTCACCACCAAATTGTGCACCGGTGCACAAGTGAATGGTTCACCAGTAACTCACTGGGAAAGCACGCCCAAGCAATCGAACGAGTAGTGCACCAGTAAATAGCTCACCAACAAACGTGCACTCACGTGTAAACTGGGCACCAGCGCATCAGCAAACCGTCCACCACCACCAAATAACTCACCGGTGCACTAGCAAACAGTTCACCAGCAAACTGCACACCATCACCATGCCAGCTATGGAACACGGATCCAAAATCACATACTGGACAAATTATAGTTAAAACTAAAAATATAAATAATAAAAAAAAAAACCTATAGCTACACATATAAATGAATTATAAAAAGGGTAATGCAATGAACATTAAGCTTCGTTCCTAATCCCTCGGTAATAAACCTTCCAGATAACGAGAGAAAGAGAGAAATACTGTTCTTTCTAACAGCGCTGCACAGAAAGAAATGTTCGATAGCAGAGAGAAGGATATAAAAAAAAAAAAAAAAAAAAAAAAAAAAAAAAAAGGGAGTCGATGAAATAATTCTACGGCATCAGCTTCCTTGTCTCATCCTTTCCCTTTGCTCACCGTTTCCCTCAACGCACTCTGGTGCCGAGAACGAAACAGACGGAAAATTAAATGGACAAAAAAGAAAAACGAAACCAAAAACGACAGGATTTGGCCTTGTGGCGTCGGGGATCACTCAATGACGAGGTACTGGATGGCCACGGCAATGAGGATGGATGTGAGGGCGAGCAGGGCGATGATAAGGAGGGAGAACTGCTCGTCTGTGAGGCTGCGTCGAGGCTGCTGGATTTCGGCAGCTTTAGGCCCCGTGCTGCCGGATGAGCTGGGAGATTCGACACGAACAGGCAGTAAAGTGACACTGGGACTGTACGGCCCCATGATCTCCGGAGCATCCTGGCACTGGCGGATTGCACACACACGAAAACGGTATTCAGAGGATGAGCTCAGAGAGTAGAGGCGGAATAGAGTGTCTGAGCCCTTGTACATCTGAAAGGGAAGGGGGGAGAAAGAAAGAAAAAAAAAAAAGAAAAAAAAGTGAGACTATTTTTTTTTCTTTTCTTTCTTCAATAAAACCAGAAAGTTTAGGATAATGTTCATTATTTTACCGAATGTTAAAAATAAGTATTTATTAGGGGTGCAACAGTGCACAAATTTCACGGTTCGGTACATACCTCGGTTTTTAAGTCACGATTTGGTTCAATTTTGGTACAGTTAGGGGGAGGAAATGCAAAATCTTAAATGTCTTAACATCCTTTATTGTTATTAATATTAACAGTTAACATTTTAAAACAATTCTAAACAAAATGCCTGTTCGAATTTAAATAAATAAAGAAATTTAATAAATAAATTAATTAATTAATTTAATGCAATACACTTTAAATAGATTGATTGAGTAATCAATTAAACAGACACAATTTCAATTGTTTAAATTCGTTTACTTTTTTATATTTAATATTTAACTTTCTAAAAATATGTTCTTATTCCAACATACTTAAACAAATGTCTGCATTGATAAAACACGAGTTTATTTATTTATTTTTTTGTTTAATTTATTGATTTATAAATTAATCGATTGCTTTCATCATACATTCACTTCCTCTATATGCGGAATTGTCAGCAATTTATGTTTTTAAGAGAAATTCTTAAAGCTGTACATAAAAGGCAAAAGAAAAGTACTTTACCGAAACGGTTCAGTACGAATACATGTACCGTTACACCCCCGGTATTTATTGCATTACCACTGTAAATTACCACAATACATTAAATAATTATAGCAATATTGATGCATGCAATATATGAATTAAAGCAATATATAGAAAGGCTTCAAAAAGGCTTTTTACAATAGGCTTGCATTAAACATCATTTCCACATAATATTATATTATGACTTTGCTGAAACATGAACCAGGCAAAAGGCTCATAAAAAATTCAAACTCTGGAGGAAAGCAGGATAACTACGACAGCAACACTGGTACCTGTTTAAAGTCAGAATTTCCCTGCATGCACTGCAGGCAGTATATGATTGGATCTCCTTTCATAGGTGACAAAGATTCCCAACTAATCTCACAGGATTCATCCAGTCGTTCCACACGTGGTGCTAGACACAGACATACACAACGATGATAAAGTTCAATGCACCGTAACACACTATGAACAGGGGTCTAAGGTGAGAGAGAGCAGAAAATCTTACCTTTGAGTGGAGCTGGAGGTGAGCGGGGGGTGGTGAAGGTGTACACAGAAGAGAAGGGCCCTTCGCCCGCCTCGTTAAAGGCTTGGATGCGAAACGAATAAGAGGTAGACTCATTTAGCCTCTGCACTTTGTGAGTGTGGCAAGGTCCTTTATACAAGGATATAAACCTGTAGAGTGCCAGAGAAAGCGAGAAGCTAAGGTGTTTATTCCATACTAGATTAATCGATAAAGAAGTCATTGTACATAAGGTCTGTCGTATGTTGCGATTATTTATCTTTTACAGTACATCAGGCAAAAACCAATAGACCAGGTGTGTCATTTGATTTGATCCTGATTATCCATCCTCATCACCAGGGTGTTTTCAAGACTAATACTAATACTTTGGTTAAATTCTTTGTTCTTGCATGTCCAGGCCAAAATAAATAAATAAATAAATTACAGCTCATACTGTATGTGATGGATGACCGATAGTCTCACCTGCCATTTCTGTCCTCCATTTGGAGCTGGTACTGCAGTGAGTCTGTGGGAGAATTCTTGGTTGGACCATCTCCCCACTTCAGCCTGAGAGTCTGGTGGCTGAATGCAGTACACTCCAGCCGTGGAGGCAGAGGAGGCAACGGTTTTGTCTTTAGTTTAAAAGTGTGGCTAAAGGGACCAGCACCAAGGTTGTTCAGAGCCTGGACCCTTATCCTACACACACACACACACACACAGACACAGACACAGACACAGACACACACACACACACACACACACACACACACACACACACACACACACACACACACACACACACACACACACACACACGTCTTTATCTTAATGTATTTATACAGTTCATTTAACTTCACATTCGTTTAACCATGTATGCTACTGTGTTTATAATTAAACATGATAGAGTCTGACTAGATTTTGGATTACATCTGTGTCCCCGTTTTAATGAAGCTACATAATTTGGGTAACAGCATATCCATCTCATTGTGCACTAAACAGGTATAATGAACAGATCTAAAGACAAAAAAAACCCCACTGTCAGACATTTAGACAGTGAAGTAACTTTACATGTATTTGCATTAGACATT
Source organism: Silurus aristotelis (assembly GCF_946808225.1). Classification (NCBI taxonomy): domain Eukaryota; kingdom Metazoa; phylum Chordata; class Actinopteri; order Siluriformes; family Siluridae; genus Silurus; species Silurus aristotelis. The sequence continues at coordinate 11,903,347 of NC_139581.1, read as the reverse complement.
TTTCAATCAAAATGTTTATGTACAATTTCTAAATTGAAGCTGAGGAAAAAAAACAACCATAATACACAGGGTCAGATTAATGGAATTTACTAATAACATTTAGCTTAGAAAGAAAGAAAGAATATATACTGCTGTAAAATTTGTTTTTTTTTAAATCAGCAATCCAAACTTCTATATATACCTGTAGGTGGTATCAGGTTGCAGGTTCTGTATAATGTACTTGTTTACAGGGCCAGTTGAGATCGGCTGTCTTTCTCCTATATCAATCAGGTAAGATATAATCTCTGCCCCATGATCACATGGTGCCTCCCAGCGCAGGCCCAAGCAAGTAGAAGGGGAGTACAATGGAGGAGAGGGTCTTTCTCCATCTTCCTCATCTTCTTCATCCTCCTCCTCCTCCTTTTCTTCTCCATCAGAGCCATTCTCATCCATTCTCATTTCGCTCTCGCGGAGAGCATGAACAACACTGACCGTTGCAGGCACAGAACAGGGCGTCTGACACAGTACCACTTCACTAAATGTCCCCACGCCAGCCACATTCACTGCCTGAACACAGACAAACCAACATACAGATTATATATATTAGGGATGCACCGAAATGAAAATTCTTGACCGAAACCGAAAACCGAAAAAGAGGAACGCAAGGCCGAAAACCGAAACACCGAAAGAAATTATGCCAATTATTATTACCATTGCATTTATGGCTATGATTGTGTACTAACCTTACTAAAATCAAGGCATTTCAATTGCATAAATTAAATATTAAAGTTTCAAAGAATAAATCAATTACAAATTATGAAAATATTTATTTATAGCACATTGCAACGATGCACAGGATAAAATTAATTAAAATTCAAACTTAAATGTTTAACTTAAATGCACTCATGTGTACATTAAATAATAATGTACAGGCCCTCTGGCCTCCTGAAAGGTTGTAAAATTAAATATGTTCTTTCATAAAAACAAAGTGCATTCAGAACAAGTGCAACTGCTTTAAGATACAACAATACAACACTATCACTGGGAAACTTCCTGCCTTTTCAAAAACTTCCGCTACTGACGGAGTGCGCATGCTCAGAGGGGTTTTGCTTTTCTGTGCCGCGTTTCTCTCATATTCAGCATAGCGATCGGATGTTTGGATTTCAGCTGATAAATTAAACCCGATGTGGAGAAAGTTTTTACACACGCAATTTCGGCATTACATGTTTTGCACATCGCTATCCGTGGGTCTTTCTCAGATATACTGAAACACATCCACACCGCAGACATGTTGTTTTAGACATGCACGTGCAGGCAGCTGTTTGCGTCATCACAACAAACTGTTTCGGCCACGTTTTTTTGGTGATCAAAGTCTTTCGGCCGAAATATTCGGTGCATCCCTAATATATATGTGTGTGTGTATTATATATATATATATATATATATATATATATATATATATATATATATATATATATATATATATATATATATATATATATATATATTTTTGAACACACACTAGAGGCATGTAACAACCCTTAAACTTTATCTTAATTAGCTAAAAAGTAAAGTTACAGAAGAGGATAAATGATAGAACCATGATTACCATAGAAAGTACATTTACATTTGCAGCATTTAGCAGATGCCCTTATCCAGAGTGACATACAAAAGTGCTTTGAGTCTCTAGCAATGAATAAATCTACACTCTACAAGATGACAAACTTAATATAAAGTACAAAGTAATGTTGCAGTTTGGCATTGAGAACAGCTAAAAGAGCTTTTAATCCCCTAAAGGGAAAATGAAAGTTGACTGATACCCATTTACAAGTTTTTCAGACATAAGGTCAACTAAACAAATACATGAGCTGAAGTACATGAACTGGGCCTCTTTAACCACTTGGGGGAGTAAAGAGCATAAAATTTACCATTATTCATCTTTTTTTTAAATGACTGAATCATTTCCTTTCATGAGTCAAGAGTGTAAAATAAAAAAAAAATTGATTGGAAACACCTACAACCCAACAGTGGCTTAAGACTGATCCAGATTTTTAACATGCCCATATATTCAATATTTATAATTCAATATAAAATCAAACATTTCCAAGCTTAACATAAAACGAAACTTTTCTCAGCTAAAAAAAACAGTCTAGGTTGATCCTAGGTATTGTTTTTTATGCCAAGAAAAACTGCTGACAATCTAACACCCTAACAGACACCACAATCTGTCTTATCAATTGCACTAACCTGCACTCTGCAGAAATAGTTAGTGGCAGGCAGCAAGCCTTTGAGCTCATAGCTTGTTGCAGCTCCACTGTAGATCAGCTGCATGCTCCCCTCAGCTGCCCCCCACTCCAGACGAAACTCAGTCACAGCTGCACCATTACAAGATGGAGCCTGGAAGACACGAGATGTTTTTAAAGCCTAATTCACATATTTCTAATCAGGGTATTATGTCTCACGAAATATAGCTCTGAATGAAAGTCTGGGATGCGTCTCTGCTTTTGGCTTTTAGAAGTTTCATTATAACGTGATTATTAGTACATTGAAATATAATGTATGTGACCCTTACTTCCCAGCTGACCACAGCACAAGAAGGAGATTTGCAAATGACATGAGGAGGTCGACAAGGCTCAGGCGCTCCGGGTCCTGTAGTCACTTCAACACGTTCAGAGAAAGGCCCATACTGGAAACCGGAACAATACACACATGCTTAGTACATTAAATTAACTAAATGAAATTAGGCTTATTACTTGAAGGTTATTCTACAGCTATCAATACAGAGCTAGAAATATAAGAAAAAAAATAAAATAATTTAATGTAAAAAATGCCACATTTAAACTAAACACAATTTGCATTAATAAAGTCTTATTCAGTCAAATTATGCCACAGTGTAAAATATCTAATGAATGCATAAAAACATGACTAATGCACTTAAACACACACATTTATTACATATATATATATATATATATATATATATATATATTGTATAGTTAACCATAAGTACAACCTTTATAGCATGTGTAACTGACACCTTTGTTCACACGTAAAGGAACAGTTTGCTAACAGGTGGTCATATAGTGCCACCTGTTTAACGATACAGATACAAGCGTTATATAGATAACTTCAGACCTTTTAGATCAGATTCCTGTATATGCCACACACAAAAACAAGCTTGTGCACACACACACAGTACATTGCAAAAGTATTCATACCGCTTGAATATTACCACATCTTGTCTCGTTATAACCACAAAATCAAATGTAATTTATTGAGATTTTATGTGATAGACTAACACAAAATATCACATAATTGTGAAGTGGAAGGAAAATGATACATGGTGTTAAAATACTTTTTTTTTTTTTTTTTTTTTTACAAATAAAGAGCTGAAAAGTGTGCTTTCAATGCTTTGTCAAGACACCTTTTGCTGCAATTACAGCTGTCTTTTTGGGTATGTCTCTACCAACTTTTCCCAATTCTTCTTAGCAAAACAGCTCTAGTTGAATCAGATTGGATGGAGAACGTCTATCAACAACAATTTTCAAGTCTTGCCAAAGATTCTCAATATGATTAAGGTCTGGACTTTGACTGGGCCATTCGAACACATGAATATGCTTTAATCTCAACCATTACATTGTAGCTCTAACTGTATGTTTAGGGTCGTTGTCTTGCTGGAAGTCTTAAGTCTTTTGAAGCCCCTAATAGGTTTTCTTCCAGGATTGTTCTGTATTAAGCTCCATCCATCTTACCATCAACTCTGACCAGCTTCCCTGTCCCTGCTGGTGAAAAGTTTCCACACAGCATGATGCTCTCAACACCATGTTTCATGGTGGGGATGGTGTGTTCAGGCTGATGTGCAGTGTTAGGTTTCCGCCACACATAACGTATGGCATGTAGGTCAAACATTTCAATTTCGGTCTCATCTGACCACAGAACCTTCTTCCACATGTTTGCTGTGTCCCTACAAGGCTTGTGGCAAACTGCAAATGGGACGACTTTTTCTTTTGCGTCAACAATGTCTATATATATTATTTATAGCGTATACACGTTTGTGTGTGTGTGTGTGTGCATCAAAATACTTAGGGCAAACTAATAATTATGTTTAATTAGTTAAATACTTGTAATTGACAAATTATATTTCGTTAAATATAATAACACCTCAATCACGCATTTAGGAAAAGTAGGGATCATTTATCCACCTAATGTTAACATGACATCAGTCTTAAAAGCTGCATGTTGTTTTTTAATCAATAATTTAATGTAACTACATATTTATTTTCATATAAAAGTGGTATAAAGCCAGTCAGAGTGAGAAGTTTGTTTCTACGGTAACAATAAGCATTTAAATCTGTAAGACCAGACACTTTTTTAAGCTGTAAGAGAATTTTAGGACTTTATCATAGTGTTTTGTGATAGAAATGAGTCTACTGTTCTGTACTGTGCACTGGAAAATGTTAGACATGTAGGCTGGGGGAAAAAAAAAAAAAAAAAAAAAACTTTAGTGTGAAATCCTTAACATTAAAGTCATCCGGTGATTAATGTATAAGCTAATAAGCAGTGGAGTCAAAACCTTTATATTTTAGTTTTTCTATTACTGAGTGCTGTGGAAATGTTGTGTAGTTCTAACCCCAGCTTTGTTGGCTGCTCTCAGGCAGAATCCGTATGTTCTTCCAGGTTGTAGGCTATGCACGGTGCATTCAAGCTCATGGCCCTGGTGGACCTCTCTAGGCTCCTCTCCTTGGGGGGCAAACATCTCCACACTGTAAGCACACACCGCACTCCCACCATCCACCTGAGGAGGAGCTGACGCACAACAGCAAGAGAAGCAAATTAAAACACACGCAAACACACGGACGCACAATAAAGAAGTAAAAACTGCATGCTTACCCCAGCGAAGTTGCACCTCTCTGGCTTTTGGTTTGCCAATTACTCTTGGAGGCAGACAGGGGCCAGGAGGAACAGCTGGAGTCTGGACCTGCAGGGCCTCCGAAAGCTGACAAATACAAACAATAATAACGATGATAATAAGGTAATAAAAACAACAGCGATTTAGAAAAAAAAGAAACACCACCAGGTACAATTTAAATGCATTAAATAACTAAATGCTAAAGTGAGGAGATACTTTAGGACCTTCAGAAACTGTAGATATACAATTAGAAGAATGTTTAAAAAGTTACGATAATGACGCACTTATTGCGTAATACAGGCATGCAACTTGCCAATCATACTAAAGGTCACTGAATGCACTTGTACCTAATGAGGCCAAGGTGGAGTAACTCTCATTAGCTCATCTTTATAAAAAACAAGTAGTCTTTGTTTTGTGGTATTTGAAAAATCTTCATCATCTTTAAAAAGTAGAAAAATGTTAATTGACCCTAAGAGCAACACAAGGAGATGCAGCAACTCTTCTTCTTTCAAAACACAGCAGCGTTCACACAATACTCTGCAGGAATGAAAATTTCCTCAACTGCATATTCACAGATTGCAGCCCACTCACAGCTCTGCCTGACTCCCTGCAAACCCTACGCTTTCAACATGCAGAACTCTTTGGGGTCTCAATGTAGAAAATGAGAACAGTCATTTAGGAGTGCTCTTCATTATAACGCTGAAAACATGACCACGGTTATTACTGTAGCTGGTGCTGTAAACTAAAGCAAATTTACAAAAACTAAATCTTTATTAGATGTTGGGCTACTTTATCATGCTAGACTCAAACAGTCCACCATTACTTATTGCTGCAACGGGTTTTGGGAGAAATTGTATTCCAACAATAATCGTTTAAAATAGCTCTGTGAGGTCATGTCTCCTAACTCTCAGTTTGACCTTAAAGCGGCTGCTCTGGGCATTTTAACTTGGCCTACAGAGGGTTTGTATCTTTAGCATGAACAGCTAAACCAGTGATTCTATGGATCAGATGGGTCAAACAGAGGTAAAGTGTTTTATTTCCACATTTTGGAAAGTAAACATGGCTCTGGATGTTGTTGCTTCTTGCTTATTTAAAGCACTATCCCAATAGAGGCTCTAGTCATGTTGCGTTTCAGTCAGACATGCTTATTTTTTCTGTATTTGTTCATTTGTGCACTTAAAAAAAAAAAAAAACTTTCAAGAACGTTGGTCATGTAAAAGAGAACAGGCATGGACTGTATAGTAAATATCATACAATGCTGTTTATTTATAGGGTCAAATGTATATTGTCTAAAATTCCAGTGATTTCAACAGTTCTTGAGCTTTTTTTCCCCTGATTCATCTGAGCCACAGAATCACTGGTAGTGGTTCTCATGCAATAGTTAGGAGGGCTGCGCAGGTCATGTTCAAACAAATAACATGGATTTGAGTGTTTTACTGGGCTTTGTCCTCCTTTGCTGTGGCAGCAGACTCTAGCTTGGTATGTCCCGCCCGGTTTCAGCCCATCGCACACGCATTCCATAGCTGAACCCCTGTATACTTCCTCCCAAGAGGAGCCTGGAACCATGAACACAAAACACAGCTGTATCACAGTTACTTAAATAATTAAACAAAATTCATGACAATGAATTAAAAATCCCAATGAAACTTGCCACTCAGTCCTTCAGACAGTTCCACAACATACTCAGTCACATCTGAGCCACCAGTCTCTTTGGGAAGATCTGTGTGAAGAGTGCGTGCCAGCAGCCAATGTAAATGCACTATCTAATGCGAGTTCTTTTTAAAGCTTGTATCTCAAAGCTAAACTCACCCCAGGTAATGCGGAAGCTGGTAGGATGCTGTTTGCCCTTAACATAGGGTTTACTGGGGCATCCAGGTCTGTCTGGGGCCGTGGTAAACTCTGATACGGGACTCGGGTTACTCTTTCCTTCTGCATTATATGCAGCAACCTTGAAAATACAAAAGTCACTACAGCTCTTTAACTAGAAACACAACTCTGTGTAAATAATATACTATAAATCTCGCCTATGATAAACCGCAAAAAAAAAAAAAAAAGACAAATAAAAAAGTCTAACGTATAACAGGACCTAAAAAAGTCCCAAATCATGTTGCTTAATTAGCATCAAAAACCAGGCCATGACCACACGAATATGTTTTTGTTTCGAAAGGATATATTTATCTCTCCACTACTATGAGGCGTCTTCAGTTTTGATCATGTTACTAAATTATGGATTTAATGGACTGGACAGTCAGTCAGACTGAGAGCCCAACTGTGAAATTGTCTCCTGAGTTTAAATTAATTTCGATAAAAGCTAAAAGCAACATGATGAGTAATTATAAACATCAGAAACTATAAATAACTTACTACATGCAAAATGCTGTAAAACTGTGACTGTAGTAGGTCGACGCAGGTTCATTGCTCATTGAGAAAAATTTATTTCACAGTATACTCCAAGTAAGCATACAACAAATGGGACACCACTCTTACCCTGAATTTGTACTTGGTGCTCCGATGCAGATTCCTCACTGTGCATGACGGCTCATCACCATCATAGCTTGGCTGGAACCCATAACCCTGCACATCCACACAAAACAGCAGAACAGCAGTGAAAACTACAGAATCCTGTACCTGTATGTGCAACTAATCGCATAAATGCAAATGCCAAGTGGCAACTCCGGAATCATTGCTAGCTTTGTGCGAACCACAGATTAACATGACACCAACACAGTGCTGTGAATAGATTACTCCCCCTTTGTGCATTGTGAAATAGATGGTTAGATATATGAAACCAGAATCCTTGTGCAACAAGTGGAAATGCAGGAGTTTTTTGAAAACATTTACTGATCAGCTAATTACAAATATAACTAACAATTAGCTTGTACATACATCAGACAGAAATCTCATTTAAAAACAAACAAAAAAAAGAAAAAGTTTTTCTGGCAGAAGAAAATACTCACTAACTGGTCAAATAAGTTATTATGAATAGTTTATCTATATTAGTTTGGTTGGATTACTATTTATTTTATTATTGGATTAATATAAAAAAATTTTTGGAGGGGTGTGTGTGTGTGTGTGTGTGTGTGTGTGTCATTATATACCTTTTTTCCTGACTATAAGCCGCTACTTTTTCCCCCACGCTTGGAACCCCGCGGCTTTAACAACGAAGCGGCTAATTTATGGATTTTTCCTGGTTTTTTCCCGGTTTCACAAACTTCCCATAACATTAGACCAATAAAATTGCTAAATGGGTTCAGGTGAACCAATGAAACTCTTTATATTAAATCAGATGCGCTCCCACTGAATCGGGCCGCACCACATCATAAATATGGATGAGGTTCCTCTGACGTTTGACCTGCCGCTCACTCGGACTGTCTACAGGAAATGCGAATCATTCGTAACGCTGAAAACAACCGAACATGAAAAAAAAAACGCACTTCATCTGTGTTCTGAGCTGCTCGGCATCGGGAGAAAAGCTTCACCGATGGTGATTTTTAAACGCACGATGATGCCAAAAGAAAAACTCCCGAGAGAAATTGTTGTGAAAGGAAGGAGGAAAACAGTGAACAATGACTTTCTTGGTAGGCTACTGTTTAGATACAAGCTGTGTAACAGACACTGTCTTTCGTTAAAGCCTGTGTAAAGTTCATTAGTTTCAGTGTAGACACCTGCGACTTATAGACAGGTGCGGCTTTATGTTAAAAAAAAAAATCTTTGTAAAATTCAGTGGGTGCGGCTTATATATGGGTGCGCTTGATAGTCCGGAAATTACGGTATATATATATATATATATATATATATATATATATATATATATATATACACACATACACACAGTGAGGAAAATAAGTATTTGAACACCCTGCTATTTTGCAAGTTCTCCCACTTAGAAATCATGGAGGGGTCTGAAATTGTCATCGTAGGGTGCATGTCCACTGTGAGAGACATAATCTAAAAAAAAAAATCCAGAAATCACAATGTATGATTTTTGAACTATTTATTTGTATGATACAGCTGCAAATAAGTATTTGAACACCTGAGAAAGTCAATGTTAATATTTGGTACAGTAGCCTTTGTTTGCAATTACAGAGGTCAAACGTTTCCTGTAGTTTTTCACCAGGTTTGCACACACTGCAGGAGGGATTTTGGCCCACTCCTTCACACAGATCTTCTCTAGATCAGTCAGGTTTCTGGCCTGTCGCTGAGAAACACGGAGTTTGAGCTCCCTCCAAAGATTCTCTATTGGGTTTAGGTCTGGAGACTGGCTAGGCCACGCCAGAACCTTGATATGCTTCTTACAGAGCCACTCCTTGGTTATCCTGGCTGTGTGCTTCGGGTCATTGTCATGTTGGAAGACCCCGCCTCGACCCATCTTCAATGTTTTAACTGAGGGAAGAAGGTTGTTCCCCAAAATCTCGCAATACATGGCCCCGTTCATCCTCTCCTTAATACAGTGCAGTCGCCCTGTCCCATGTGCAGAAAAACACCCCCAAAGAATGATGCTACCACCCCCATGCTTCACAGAAGGGATGGTGTTCTTGGGATGTTACTCATCATTCTTCTTCCTCCAAACACGTTTAGTGGAATTATGACCTAAAAGTTCTATTTTAGTCTCATCTGACCACATGACTTTTTCCCATGACTCCTCTGTATCATCCAAATGGTCATTGGCCAATTTAAGACGTGCCTGGACATGTGCTGGTTTAAGCAGGGGAACCTTTCGTGCCATGCATGATTTCAAACCATGACGTCTTAGTGTATTACCAACAGTAACCTTGTAAACGGTGGTCCCAGCTCTTTTCAGGTCATTGACCAGCTCCTCCCATGTAGTTCTGGGCTGATTTCTCACCTTCCTTAGGATCATTGAGACCCCTGGAGGTGAGATCTTGCATGGAGCCCCAGTCCGAGGGAGATTGACAGTCATGTTTAGCTTCTTCCATTTTCTAATGATTGCTCCAACAGTGGACCTTTTTTCACCAAGCTGCTTGGCAATTTCCCCGTAGCCCTTTCCAGCCTTGTGGAGGTGTACAATTTTGTCTCTAGTGTCTTTGGAAAGCTCTTTGGTCTTGGCCATGTTAGTAGTTGGATTCTTACTGATTGTATGGGGTGGACAGGTGTCTTTATGCAGCTAACGACCTCAAACAGGTGCATCTAATTTAGGATAATAAATGTAGTGGAGGTGGACATTTTAAAGGCAGACTAACAGGTCTTTGAGGGTCAGAATTCTAGCTGATAGACAGGTGTTCAAATACTTATTTGCAGCTGTATCATACAAATAAATAGTTTAAAAATCATATATTGTGATTTCTGGATTTTTTTTTTTAGATTATGTCTCTCACAGTGGACATACACCTACGATGACAATTTCAGACCCCTCCATGATTTCTAAGTGGGAAAACTTGCAAAATAGCAGGGTGTTCAAATACTTATTTTCCTCACTGTATATGTATATGTATATATATATATTTATACATGTGTATATATATATATATATATATATATATATATATATATATATATATATATATATATATATACACGTGTATGTGTGTGTATATATATATATATATATATATATATATATGTATAAGTTTCTTTTCGGCTTCTCCCGTTAGGGGTCGCCACAGCGGATCCTCCGCACGTTTGATTTGGCACATGTTTTACGCTGGATGCCCTTCCTAACGCAACCCTCCCCAATTTATCTGGGCTTGGGACCGGCACTAAGAGTGGCTGGGGATGGTTCCCTGACCGGGAATCGAACCCGGGTCGCAGCGGTGGGAGCGCTGCATCTTAACCACTAGACCACCAGGGGACCTATATATATATATATATATATATATATATATATGTATAAATATATATAAAAAAACGTTCTCTGTATAAAAAAAAAACTTCAATCTTTTAGAAAACAGAAATATTTATGGGGCACTTTTACATGGTCAAAATGGTAAATCTTGTGTTTATGTATATTCTGTGTGCTAAGTTCTCACCGAGCCCTCTTCTTCCATTTCCAGTACATAACCGATATCGTCTTCTTTTGGTGAGCTCTCTGGCCTGTTCCACTGCAGGGACAGCCAAGTGACCCCGGCCTGGAGAAGCTCAAGGCTCTTTGGAGGTGCAGGGACACTGCATGAGGTCAACATGTCTACAGGTTCACTAAACTCACTGCAAAAGAGATTGAACACAAACACAAACTCATGTACAACTTAATAAGTGACTAAATAAGTACTCAAACACTACACCCACATGTATCAAGTCGCAACAGGCTCAGAGCACGCACGCGCACACACAAACACACCTGACACCCATGTCGTTTTTGGCTGCTAGGCGGAATGAGTATTTGGATGCTGGCGAGAGCTTGGTCACCCTGTACTGCTTCTGAGGGCCATAGTAGCACTGCTCGAACATTCCTGTACCTTTACCCTGTTCAGATAGGACCATTCAAATACACCAGAAGACACAAAGTTACCCACAGCACAGCATAATCCTAAACCCGGAGGTGGTATCAAAAAGTTTCGAGACCTGCTGGTTTACAAGAAAGTACTTAATTTATCTGTGTTTATACACTATAACCTTTAAAATAGTCTCCTTGCAAAGTAATACAGTGCCTCCAGTGTTCCCAACACTTCTGGATGTGTTCTGAAGGTTTTCTTTTCAAAGCGTGTCAGCACCTTCTGCTATTCGTGCTGGACCTCGCAAAGGTGTTAAAACAGTGGCCTTTGAACTGGATCTTCATCTTCTGAAAAAGGGCGAAGTCCGCAGGAGCCAAATTTGGTGAGTAAGGTGGGTGTGGAAGTGAGATCGTGTTTCCAAACGTGGTAACGCACATGCTCAGAACAGCACCAATTGCACAGAACAAAGTGCTTTGGCACACTGATTTATGAAGGTCGGTGGCCCTTGTGACTGTGCGTGCAGCCTTTTGCTGCCATCTGTTGGCATGTTACAAAACAAGTCTCGAAACTTTTTTTTTTTTTTTTTTTACCACCTCCTAACCTAGTGTTAAATAGTGATGGTGCATAAAGCATTACCTCGTCCCACTGTAGAATGTAGTTTTGAATTTTGGAACCATTGTCACAAGGAGCCTGAAACAAAAGATTTGTTTTAAAATAAATAATCTGCAGCCTAGGTAGTCATGAACTAATGAACAATTATGTAATACACGATTACAAAGTGTGTGCAATGATTTGTAAAACATTTCCATATTAATACTCTAACAACATATAAAACAATAAGTAATAATAATAATAAATACTGACCATAGTGAGATTAGTAGCTATTGCCTAAGGCGCACAGTACACATGCTCTCACATACACAAAATAATGTGTGGCAAAATAATTGCGTGCGTGTGTGTGTGTGTGTGTGTGTGTGTGTGTGTGTGTGTGTGTATAAACCTTCCACTGCAGAACGAGGCAGTTTTTGGTGCCGCTGGCTTTGCGAGGTGGGATGGGTGCGTCAGGTTCACAGCTCAGAGTTGTAAAACTTGCAGGCTCAGAGGGGTTTCCTTGTAAACAGTTATACATGGCCTGGACCCTACAGGTGCAAATGTACACACAATTACCTATTAACTTTACAAACATTAAACTTCATTAAATACCATCCAATATCTAAACTAGAGTACAGACCTGACATGGTAGTCTGTTGCTGGTCTTAGGTTCTCTATGGTTGCACTTTGCTCCTTACCACTAATCGAAAAATAAAAGTAGAACATTTAAATAATATTTGTTTAAGCTGTCAGTTATGAACAGTACCTTTACAAAAATTGGTTCAAAAATAGTTTTCCCCCAGAAATACAAGCTCTATTTTGCAGTATTACCTGTAGGCAGTGTTGTATTTGCCGTCCTTGCCGCAGTACGAGACAGACACCTCATAGCTGATACTGGCCTCCTCAGGTTTCTCCTCTGGCTCTTTCTGTTCCTCATCTGCAGTTTTCCAGACTGGAGTTGTCCAGCAGACACATGCTCCTCTGGCCTGGATATCAGCCACCTGAAGAGATGACAGATCAGTGAACTTCACTGTTCAGCTGTGTCTCTGATAAGCCAGCTTCTGTGACTAAAGGAGCTGATATAACCATAGGATATAATACAAGCACTCCATGTCTAAAAGCATCCTCAATGTTTTTGAAGTGAGTTATGTAAGATGATTTGATGCCCAGGAGTGTTCGAGAAAAATGCATGTGGATTTTCAGCATTATTAAGATGGCTGTACATTTTTGTATTCCATTTCTGATTCTGTGATAATCGAAGCACAGAGCTGCACAACAGATGCACAGATGCATGGAAAATGGCACACAAAGCTTAACTCGGCTCTTTTTTTTTCCCTGCTTGGTGCGATTTTATTCTTCTCTACTTCTGTAACCTCTGCTTACATCCTTGTAGTCATTTCTGTGGAAATAACCTGTCCATCCGGACCAAGAAGTCCTTCAACCGGAGCCTTCGCTTCACTGCCCACCTCATTTCCTTCTGTCACTTCATTTAGTCTCTCAGGGCTCTTGGAACGATTGTGATGACAAAACTAATGTAACTAGGTTCCACATAAGGATATCTAGACTATTACTAACTGAAACTTCTAAGCCATTACTCAATAGCAATCATGTTTATTTCACTAACCAGGTTAGAACAATCTAAAATATGATAAACATTAATAAGAACATAGTGTAAAACCCTTGAAGAACCTACATAGACTACCACAGAGATAACACAAAGATGCCTGAATACCACTAATACAAATGCTCCAAACTTATTGGTTCAGCCTTTGTATATGGGCAAACAGAAAATTATTTCATGAACATAAAACAACACATTTGAGAGTAAAACCAAAAACCACATAAATAAAAAACCCAAAATAACCAGGCATATAGTAATTTGGAGGGTAATAATGTAATTATATGCAGTTTTAATGCTCCAAACTTTCACAGTCAGTTCCCACACACATGTACTTTTGCACATAATTTACAATGTACAATTATGCAACTGACACAATGTAAAGTCCCATTTATTGCGTAATCTGACAGATTTATGATAATTACATACAATAATTAAGCTACTCAACAAGAGATTCCTTTGTAATAATGTATGCAGAAAATCTCCTGCATACTCACCACAGGTTTGCTGATATTGCTTAACCATTCCAGAAGAGCCTGCACCTTTTCATTCGATTCTGAAAACAGAGAAACACAAAACACTTTCTACCAGAATATTTACTAGAATATTTATATTTATATATTTTAGGAGACGACCATAAAATAGGCTTCTCTGTGCAGTTTCTTTGACCTGGTGGTCACATTCCATGATCAGTAACAATCAAAGTGTGAAATATGACCTCTAGTACTTTTAGTTAATGAGATCATACTATGTATAAATCAGTCAGGCTACATTTAAGTTTGTGAAAAATGCTAATGCTAATGCTTCATCACACCTGTCAGTAGCACAATTTCCTATGCCAGAGTGGAGATTTGAGAGAACTATCATTTTTGCTCTTTCGAACTGATCTATATTAAAAAAAAGAACGAAAGAACCATTTAAAGTGATTCAAATCATAAAGTCTAGCTAACTTCAGTACGAGTGATTTGGACTCTCACTGGTCTTTGCCAGTCTTTTGACAATCCTACCCTTTACCATGAAGCTTTCACATTACAGCATTAAACCTCATTTGAAAACACATCTTTTCGGACAGGCATATCATTGACGTTGTATTTGTACACATTTCTGGTTGTATAGTTTTTCATTCATTTAAACTGTTAATTGAATACATTTTTTATGTATGCAAGGTATATAAATAAAATGTATTATATATATTTTTAACATTGTTATATATGATTATATTTTAACTACCTCTAGTAACCCCCAACCTATGAATGTCATGTTCTATTTCCACATGGCCTGCATTTACATATTAAATAAAAGATGCAATAACAGTTCTGTGTCAGTGCCAGGTTTAAGCACTTTGAACAGGCTTCTATCGCAAAGATGTATCTTATTCCCGACAACACGCCCTAATTAGTTCACTAAATTCCACAGTGATACAACAAGCGCTATCAAAGCTAGAAGCAGAAAATACCCGAATAAACAACATATTTCGAAGAAAACGTCTTCCCTACATAGCATGCATTTGTTTGTTTGTTTTTTGCACAAATACACAGTACATATTAAAGTTTTGTACTTTAGTAGTGTTTGTAACAAATCAGCTCAGAACAAAACAGCTGACTTAAATCCAAAATCCCAACCCTTCATAATGCTCCTGATTAATCAAGAGAAGTGAATAGGGATCATTGCATAAGGCAGGGAAAAAAGAAAAAACTGGTAGAATAATGGATAATGAATATTATGGCACAAGGGATAATGATGACTAGATCTCACTACCGGCAAGCTCTGTCTCTCTCAGTCTTCCTGGACATTCTTTCCCCAGGCTGCTGAGTGTAGCAGCCTGACTTTGCTCCTCCAAACCTTTAAGTAGGCCGTTCTGAAGGTCTCCTCCAGCTGCTGGTGGGGTTCCACGGTTCTTCTGTGGAGAGAGAGGAGGACTGTCTTTGGTAGGAGCCTGGCCTCCACCTCCTCCTGCCTGACCACCCTGACGCTCTTTCAGTTTCTTCTGCAGTCGTTCATGCGCCTTGTTAGCCCTTTCATCCCGGTGAAACGCTGCGCGTCCATGCGCCGGGTGAGTGTCTGGAGAAACTGGAAACGCACAGACTCGTTGACTTTTTTTTATCTAAAGTTGTTGAAATTCGAAGCAGTATTGATTTCTTTTTAACACCAGATATTAAAACCGAGAAGGGTTTCAAATAAATAAATAAATAAACCCCACGATTTATGCAGCCTAAATCCTATATGAGCTTGCTGATAGTTTCCAAGCAAATTCTATAAACAGAACAGCTCAAATGTGCCTTCTGATGACTTCAGGCAGCTTTCCAATTGAATTGGTGACTCGAGCTTCCTAATAATGTTTACTTACTAGTGCACCTTCATATTAATCTCAATTATGTGTGTCCTGGTAAACGAATTAAAACTTACAATAGCTTAAGGACTGAGCTGCTGGAAAAACTGAGTTATAAAACTGCCATACAATCAATCTGTGTTTATAAATGATACGAAAGTGTGTAAACGGCAGTAACTAGTTACTGGGTGATATGAGAAAAGATTGAATTCGCAGTACAAAATGTGTGCGTGTGTGTGTGTGTATACTCACCCTGGTCGTGGTAAATGTGGGCTGGGTGGTACTGGGAGATGTACTGGGCATTCATGTCTCCAGTTCCTCCAGCCATGCCTGAGAACAGGTGAGGAGGAGGATGAGGCAGGATGGGATGTGGATGGGGGATGAAGGCCTGCAGGTGGGGGTGGGTGGCAGGGTGGTGCAGCGGAGAGTGGCCCCCAGGGTGAAACTCCGCCTGAGGCAACACCAGAACCCGCCTCACTCCATTCTCTTCAATGATCTTGAGGGACAGAGGAGGGGAGAAGGCAACAAAAAATAAAGAGAAGACAACAAGAGTGTGAACCATCCAAATGTTCTTCACTGTGAATTCCATTTTTAGGGAAAAAAAAGCATTTTAACTCACTTGTTGAACGTATCCAGGAGGCACATAGATTGGAGGCACTGAACCATTTGGGGACATCATGGGAACCTGAGCAGGACCTGCAAGAACACAAAATCAGCCACACATCAGAATACTAAGCTGTTACTATAAGAAGACTGGTTCCTATTGCAAAATCAGATACACCAACTATTTCTTTACCAAATATATCAGAGCTGTATAGCTTTTTCAACTCTTTGAAAATGTGTCTGAAAAGCTCAAAAAAAAAAAAGATCACCATGCCCAGACGAATAGCTGACAAACGTAAAGAATTTAAATAAATGGTTAGTGTGTTTTGTAGTCTCATATCTTTTTATAGAAGAGGTAAAAATATTATTCGGCATAGTCGGGAAGTTTACATTTCGACGAGTGGCCTTAAAAATCAGCAGTCAGACCAAGCACAAATAAAATTCAATTGCTTCAAAGCCAAAAATCACTTAGACAGAACCTCTGAATACACAAGTGTATATGCAATGCAAGTCCAATTGCCTTTTCCGGTGAAAGCAGTTGAGTGTTAGGCACAGTGAGCGATAAGTACCAGACTCTCTAGGGATAGCTACAACTCTGGCATGTAAGGATACAAAAAGTCATAAATCTACATCGATTTGTACCATTACAGAAATCAACACACTGCTTGTTCTGGTATTAGTAGAGCCTTGTAACGCATGCTCATGCTGCTGGATGCATGCCATCAAAACACACTGCACACTAGGATCAAAGTCCGCATCAATAAACAAAGCCTTGCTTAAATCAACAACAGCTGCTTATTTTAGGATTCTTTTTGCAAGAATATCCCTTTGGTGACTCAGGAAGTACAGCTGGGGTCATGCTCATTGGTTTTCTAGTGACCTGCCCATCTATTCACAATTCTACAAGTGTTACTAAATGGAAAGCAAAAAAATAAATAAAAAAATTGTCCTTTTACAGCAGTGATGTGAATACCACCATGGGGATCAGGCACTAAGATATAGTGTCTGCAAACCCACATGCACCAGTGGATATGGTGCTCTAAATCGACTATGGGATGCTCCAAGAAATCGATGGGTTGAACTAACGCATGAATGAGCCAAAAGATCTGCTGAAGTACAAGAACAAGTAAAAAGACACTCTTAAGGACAAAAGGTTCAGGCAAAACCTCGCTCTGCTATTCAGAGTACTTGCAAAATTATTGAAAAAATTATTCAAGACTGTACATCTTTTAGTTTCTCGAAAATAAAGTGCGCACATTTCAACCGCTTTAAACTCTGACCATCACCAATCTTTTTTTTATTTCTTGTACTCAAGCAAGGGATGGCTGTGAAAAGAAATAAAGGCTGCAGGAAAAGCCAAAAATTCACTGAGAAACCAACACACAGACTAATGAGCTGTTTTTGTACCGCTAAATATTCGTTTAAATGATGAAGATGCACAGACACACAGATAAACGGCCACACTGTATTTCATTGAGTTAACACAAAATTAATAAATAAAGTAGTGACTTCTTTAAAATTATTATTAGCACTAATAACTAGGTGGTTTGGAGCCCATCAGCCTTCAGCTGCCAGCTTTATTACAGACAATGTTGTACTTTCTAAAGTGAAAATACACAAGCACTTTAGACAGACAACCATTATGTCTTTACTTTGATGTGGAGTGCTGTGGGAGCTTTGAAGTCTGATTTGAGGAGACTGAATCTGCATAATTGATGTGAAGTGAGTCAGTCTGATGCAACAGGTGAGTAGACCTGAAGCCAACACACACACACACAGTTTTTTGTATCCTTGAGCAAATACGCTACATGGCCGATATACATGGATTCCTTTTTCAAATTTTCCTCAAACTTCTGTAATGAGCCGTCCCAAATTCGCTCCATCATGACGGCCATCTTCACAAAACAAGGACCATGAAAACATGGTTTGTCAAGGGTGAGGTGGACGAACTTTAAAATGTCTTGCATTGAGCCTGGACCTCAAGCCCACTGACCCCCTTTGTAATGAGCTGGAACACAGACTGTGCACCAGGTCTTCTTGCCTGGCAGTAGTGCCTGACCTCTGTAGACAGTCACAATGTTGTTGTTTTTTTATTAATTATTTTTCCAGAGCTTATAGACTAGTTAAACAATAAAAGGCATGTGCATTCAATAAGGATAAAAAAGGAGCAAGTTGTAGCTGCAATGCAGATCTCAGGTGGGTCTGAGTTTTAAGTTTTTCTTCCTCTATTCTGTTTCCATGTTTGAGACTGAATTCAAAAAGTAAGAAAGCATAATCCTGTCAGAAACATGAAAAATGGGACAGGACAAACCAGCCTCGGGAGAGAACGACAGACAGTGGAATGGAAGGGAGGATCAAGAGAGACAGGATGTGAAAATGGGGAAGGAACAGAAGTATTTAAAAAAGAAAAATATAATTAAATAAAAAAATAAATAAATAAATAAATAAATAAATAAATAAATAAATAAATAAATGAATGAATGAACACCCACACTTGCATCAGATTGACGCACAAGCACTGGCAGATGAGACACAAAGGCCACATTCCCCTCTCTCTCTCCCCTCTTTTCCTCATCCCCCATCCCCTTCTTTTATTCATTCATACACACGCACACGCACGCACACCCCTCCCCTCAGGAACAGAGTCAGGCTGCTGCTTTGCTGACGTGGACTCCAGAGCCAACCTTCCGGAGGAAGAATCAACAAACACAGAGCGAGAAAAACACACACATAAAAATCCGAGGCTGAGTCAGGAATAGGCTAAACTCCAAAACAGCAGACAGGCCTGTTTGGCATGTGAACAGCAGCTAAACTCCTTCTCCTAATACACAATCAACTCGGAGTGTGTGTTTGTCTGTGTGTAGTAAAGGAAAAGAAGGGGGGGGGGGGGAGAAAAAAAAAGACAGCAGGCGATGTTGGGAGAAGCTGAAACAAGCTGAAGGCTTATGTGTGTACTGTCTAGCATGTCAGCTGCGCCTGTGCTGGAGGCAGACGACGGACGGTTCTTTCAGTCGCCGGCACTAACGCATCTGTATGATCCAGCAAGGTAGCAGTAAAACGGGCCTTTATACAAAGACTCTTGTTTTGCTGTCAAGAACCTGAGTGACCGTGGCTCTGGGAGGCAAGTGGGCTTTGCTCTTAATTACAGCTAATCCAGAATAACACGCTGTTAGAGTGGGCACCCTGCTGGCATCTAATTACAGAGACCCTATAAGAATTAAAACAAACATACAATCGCAAAACGTATCCAATAACCTCCACACCAACACCACTCAATTCTGCCCTTAAACTCACGCCTTTCAGCGCGCATATCTATGATCACTGTGGTAATTCCAGACCTGTGCAGCACTGGAGTACACTCCAATCACTCAAAAATACTCAAACAAAGCAGTCTTTCCTTTCCTCAATTAAAAAAGGCAGATAAGTCAATTACAAATATCTAAGGAATGAGACCGAGAGGGGGTTTTAACCTCAGACCTATGGAAGCCAAAGTCTCTTCCCTCATCTCACACTAGTAATATTAAACAATTTTTGGCATCTTCATTGCAAATGCATACGGTTTTGAGTTTCTTAATGTAAAATCTATCACGGTATGTTTAGCAGGTAAGTAATTATTTGTTAAGGGAAGAGCTACTAGCTTTTGAAGAATATGATATAGACATTTCAAGCTTGTAAACGTTTCATTAGGGTGGGTGGAAAATTCAGGTGTGTGTGTGTGTGTATATATATATATATATATATATATATATATACACACACACATATATATATATATATATACACACATATATACATATATATATATATATATATATATATATACACACATATATACATATATATATATATATATATATATATATACAAATGAATTAAAAGTATATATCTATCAATGAAATTATATTTGAGGTATATATAAATTAAATAGATATGAATATATATAAACCAATAGCTCAAACAATTTCATATACTGCCGACATCTAAATTTTTTTCCCAAAGGTTTGTGTCACATTTTATAATGGAGAACCTGACAGAAAAACCTTGAAAACCCCTGTGAATAAACAGATATTATTATTCCAGTAGAATCTAAAAGTGTGTCCGGAAAATAGGCCTCCACAAAAAAATGTATTTGTATATAATGCACTCTCTTTAAAATCTCTTTAATTAGATCTCTTTTAAAAAAAAAAAGGGAAAAAGCCCAAAGGAATAAAAAGGTCCACTGCGTCTTTCTATTTTTGTCTTCCGGAAATAAAAGGGAGAAAACAAACTACAACAAAAGCGCTACAGAATGGCTTGAGGGGATAATTTGGCTAATTTGCTGGACAGTATTCAAAGGGGAATGCGGCGAGACTAATTCTGCAAACCCACACAGATTTATTAGCGAAAATAGCCAGCAGTTACGCAACAGCAAGCGGCGAGATAAAGCAGAAGAGATATGATGGAAGGAAAAGAAAAGTTCTAAAGAAAAGAAAAGAAGAAAAAAGTAAGGTAATAGACCGTCTCAGAAGTAGCCCCCTGTTCAGATATATTATTAGAAGATGAACCAAAGGTGAACGGATCTAAAATCTCTCTCCTGCATGCAGAAAAGGCAGAGAGGGATGAGTCACCAAGTGGTTTATTCTCAAAGCTCCAGACTGCAGATGCTATGAATGAACGGTGTGTGTGTGTGTGTGTATGTGTGTGTGTGTGTGTGTGTGTGTCTGCGCGTGTGCACGAGATTTAACAGGAATTGACTCAAGTAAGCAGACACATCAGTGTGTAATCAAGTCACATGGCTCAGTTTAGATTAACAAGGCTGGCACTGAAGAGTGACAAATGCCAAACTGACATTAGGTATTTCTTTAGGCCTAAACTGATATGTTCATTCGAGAAAGAAGAATCCTGCTTGCCTTCGTCAACACAGAAACGCAGCTATGCTATAAGAATGAGTTTAGCTCAGAGAATAGACTCTAATAGTGCTGATCAGAGAGTCTGACACAGAGTCAGTAAATGACCCCTGATCCCACATATTCCCATTGCTAAGCAAACTGTAGCACAGAGCTAAATTAGCTCCCGGATCGTACGGAGTTCCATGTGTGCCGAGAAATGCGCATAAGGGTAGAGCTAGAAATAGTGCATCACTAATCAAATTCAGCAGTCACAGAATCGAGCTAATAATGTCTCCGATTAAAATGATTAATCCACCAAACAATACAGCTCAGCAATCTTCAGTCCAATTTTCTGTCTTTCCAATTTTTTTTTACTGCATAATTGTACCAAATTGCCTCAGATTCTTTTTTTTTTTTTCTTGATTAAACCAAATCAGTGGGGTCCTGTCACATATATTGCTCCTTTTTTTAATTGATTTATTATTATAAATACCACTTTTTATTTTTATAACTGAACTTTTCACAGTTAAAAATCTGCATAGTAAATACTTTGTACTTTTCTTCTTCTTCTTTCTCTACCTGCACCGGTCTTCCCTCATCACATCGATAAACCTTCTCCTTGGTCTTCCTCTTTTTCTCCTGCCTGGTGGCTCCATCCTCAGCATTCTCTTACCGATATTAATCCTGTCCATCCTCATTACTCCCAAAGAAAATTTGTAAATACTTTGTACTTTTAGTACATTTACTATTACATTTAAAAATAAAGCCAAGTCAGTGCATATTCATCCTGCAGTTTCAGTCCTGTGAGGTGACCGAAATTCGAATGCATTATAAGTCTGAATACAAGTAGATCCTTATCCTATTCTTAGTTTTGAATATTAGTTTATAACTAAATATCAAGGACATCAAGTAATATTCTTTTTTTAAAAACAAGACTAGTTGTTGTTTATATGTACTGTGACGCATTAAAAGTAAAAATAAACGGTCAGTTCATGTAGTGTTGCTTTTGTAGAGAAAGAGACACTTGACCAGGGAACAGACAGTTCTGGATTGGCATTATTAATAACACAATGCTGTAGTATACGGTCCGGTGGAAAAGTGCTATAAAGCTCAGACACCGGTGCCAGTCTATGTTTGGTGACCTCTGTAAAAGGTGCAGCGAGCTGGGATCTAGAACAGACTGGCAAAAAAACAAGACCATATAAAAACCATCCACTCCACACACAATCTTAAACCTCAAAAACCTTTTAAGCCTTTCTTTCACATGGATTATGCCTTCTGCTTCAGTAAGCAAAGAGATATTGTGATTTACAGGCTACACAATCTACTGCGAGTTTATCTACAATGCTTATTTTTTGGTAAAATGCAAGTCATTCAATTATTTATTTTTTCCCCCTCTTCTGAGGAGTTAAACTCTGCGTTGCAGGAGCTTTACTGATGCTGGACAACCTTTACTCACAGTAATACTAAAAACAAGCAAACAAAAACCAAATTAAGATCAGTAAAAGGTTATCAGAAGCAGATCACACATGGGATTGGCAGGATTCGAACTTGCATAGTCTTCAATCGCCCAACATCTCAAAGGCTTCAGAACAAAGTGGGTTGTAGTTTCTCACAGCAACATGACTGGCTGCTTTTTTGTCCTATAATTTTTCAAAGAGAATAACAGCAGAAACCGTCTATAGCCATTATAAAACGAGTGAGAACAGAAACAAAAAAGAAATTACAGGTGTTTACTAAAACCTTCTAAACAATGGAACTGAAATAGTATAAGTGCAATAAAACATCCAGCAAGTTAAAAAATAAATAAACAGTTGATCATTTTTCCAGAACAGCAAGTTCTCAATTACTGTGTCTCCCTCAACACACCACCATGCTGTCGTCATCCCCGAAATGTTTCTAAATCAAATCAAGTCAAGTTTATTTCTATAGAGTTAAGATGAATGGTGTACATTTATCCCTGATGAGCAGCCATGGCGACTTAGATGACATGAGGGAGAAACCTTGAGAGGAACCAGACTCAAAAGAGGAACCCATCCTCATTTGGGTGACATCAAGAGTGTGATCATAAATCTTTAGACAATACAGAACACAAACAATACAGAACATAAATCTGCACTACACGACCTGAATTCAAACCACGTGGCTTCAAAGCTGCAGAAATAGCACAACACTGATTTAGAATGAAGTTAACGGTTTTGTAGTGCGCTCTGTTGGGCAAAACCCAGGAAAGGATAAGAATCGCAAAGCGTGCAAACCGTGCTACATAAGTAGGGCACACACATGGAGATTAGGACAGAATTTAACTTGGTTTCCCACAACAGGTACTACGGTTGACTTGCCTCTAACCTGTGATAAACCCTAAATTAAATCCACCCCCCCAAAGCCTTTTTCCACAGTCCTGCCGGTTCATATTAAGCAGACAGATACGCAGCCTTTGGCCTGCGTGCGGCATTTACATACTTCCTCCTACTAAAAATACATGAATGAATCCTAAAATAGAGCTGGGATGGAAATCGGGAGGAAGGGGTTATCTGGTTGATTTCAGTGTTGCCTCCGGTTCACGTTAAGGTAAAGAACAATAGAAGTTAATCTCGGAACGAACGAGGTTAATCAACGAATCGAGCACGGCCGCCTCCCTCCCTGAAAGCATGATGAGCGGTGAGTCATCGATCTGCCAGCGTCACTGACAGACAAGCGCTCACAGAACCATGCCAGTTAGCACTAGCCTCGCTCTCCTTTGTCTTTCTCTTCACACACCTCCAGGAAAAGACACTTGTAAATTTAGGCCACTCGCATCGTTTTAGACAGGAAGGGACGATCTATCTATAGCAGCTGTTTACTGGGGGGGAAAAAAAGCCTGAGGTTAACCACGATAGGGAAGTGCTTTCTCCACATCCTCGGGTGCCACATCCTCATCTACAACCTTACAAATAGTTTATCAAGTGCAAAATACCCATGGGAGATATATGAGGTATGACTAACATGTCTTCATCATGCTGACAGGGCCAGATCATAGCACAAGAAGCCCAGTGATAAAGCAACTTTTATTAGTAAAACACAGCAACAATTTATCTGAATTTAAGTTTACCACCATGCAATACTTTATAGATTATTACTGGCTGCATAAGATGTGTGGTTTCTGCTATGTAAGAATGTGACATTAAAATATTTCTAATTGCTACCTATAATAAAAACAACAAGAGCAAAGTTTGAGGTTAGAGAAATGTTTGGATTTATAATTAATAAAGCTGGAATCACTTAATGATTATATAGATAATACATCTCATTAGTATCCTATTTTGTTCTGATATTTTTCGCAAATCTGGAATCTGAAGGCAAAAGTGAATCCTGAATATAAATATCATATCGCAATTAATGAATAAGGTTCCTTGTGCCAAGTCTCAGGAATTTTGATACAACTGTAGTCAACCTTTCCAATTGGCTTCTTCCAGGCAGCTTATAACTATTTAAAAAATAAAAAAATAAAAAAATATTTTATTCTAATAAATAAATAAATATTCTGGGAGGAAAAAAAAAAAAAAAAAGGATTATTCCTTTTTTTATATATATAATTATATAACAAAGCCCTCTTAGATATAGTAGACAGTATTAAAAATATAAAATTTTTAGATAAGGAATCACAGCATATGCTTTGCACCAATGCAGTGCAGCAGCATCAAATAAAGTATACGCAAATGAATTCTCGCCACAACAGAGGCAGAGTATAAATCATATAACTAATACTGCGTGTTATCTAATCAAAAGCTCCGAGGTGCACTTTCACACACTTCGCGTCTTACTGTGGCACCAACTGCCATTCAGAGACACTGGCAGTGCAAGTTTTCTTTGAGTCAGTCGCAGTTCATAATGTTTTCATACATCCCACACAATGGCTGAACACAAAAGGACCATTCACACTTGATGAATGTGTAAGACATCTCATAGCAGTCCCACAGAGTGCCAACTCTGACTGTTGTGACGGAGCGTTCAACACGGAGAACACTGACTGCTATGCTGAGAGCGGCTCTCAATCATGTGATGCACAGGAGTGCATCTACGTCGAAAGAAAACATTTCTAACGCCATCAATGAAGCAATAACAGAGTTTCGGGAGATTTTACAGTGAACTTGCAATATTACTAGCTTTCAGTTCCATAAAGACGTAAACGACAAACGCCGACTTGTCCACTGTTTTACTTTTACTTGACTCTTATTTAGACTGGAGTAATTAGACCTACGGTTGAGGTAATGCAATGACCTCAGTCCAAAACCCCTTATGCCAGGTATTCAAGCCTGGAAATGCTTACATAGGCTTTTTAGACTACGTAATACATCACCTGTCCAAATAGATGGGTTTATATAAATTCCCTCACTGTCCCTCACTTCTGGGTTTTATCTGCAGCCTTTTTTTACCGTCTATAAACCAAACGCCCTGTGACACTCAACTTCAACACGGTCTGTTTTAACTGTCTGCAACACGGGTATGACCGAGGATACTAAAAAAATCATTGCTACACAATGAGTGAGCAAATGATATTTCAGGAAAGGATTAATAAATTAAAAAAAGGAACATTTTGGACTTGAACTTGAACATACAGGGACATTTAAGATACAGCTATAACATTTTTAAGCACAAAAGTTGCATCAAAACATTTTAGGATTTATTTCATGAAATGCACAATATAGCACTGTTCTTTTCTTCTAATATCCCAGACTGTTAGAGAGCTGGAGTCAGAGCACGGGGTCAGCTATGACACAGCACCCATGGAGAAGAGAGACATAAGGTCCTTGCTCAAGGGCCCAACGGTGGCAGCTTGGTGATGCTGAGGGCTTGATCCTAGACCATCTGATCTGTAACCCCAGCCCTTGTAACTGTAACAGCCCCAACTGTTAAGCTACCAACCTAAACAATATTAGAATGACTTCTGACAATCCTTAAAAAAAAAACAAAAAAAAAACAACTAACAAATTATATATATATATATATTTGTATATGTAGAGTCTGTGTAGTGTTTATTTTACACAATAATCGAAAACCTCAATAATCATAGACAACACTGTAAAATACATGTTCCAGACATATAATTAATAATCAAGAGTGACTTGTGTGGCCAATTACAACACACAGTTATGATAAAGGTCAAAGCAATCAGTATACATTAAAGACTGAAAGCGAAGGCAGCGGATTATGGAGCTTCTGACGATACAACTGTGTGTGCATGGCAAATAAAAGTTCAGCTTTGGCACACAATGTATTGGTACAGGGAAGTTAAAACGAGTTGTTTCGTATACCACAATAGGTTCATTTAAAGAGTTAAACAATAATTCTTTAACATTTTTGGCTAAATAAACTGGATTAATTGCATAAATACCAGATGTGTTCATTGTCACATTTTAGATGTAGAATTAAGTATAAAACCTATTATAAGGAAGAAGAAGAAGAAGAAGAAGAAGAAGAAAAAACCTGCTGGTTTTAAAATAAGTCAAGTAACCGTTCCTTCAGACATTCAGCATCAACGTCAATGTAATCAGCAAAACACTGCGAGGATGGAGAGAAAGCAATAAAAGATAAATACATGCCTTTGCTACAGACGCAGATTCGGGAACGTTTAAGGACTAGAAGGAACTGAAAAACACTGAGCTGAAAAGCTACTATTTGGGAATAAAGGAAACAAGGAAATGAATGACCATAAGAAACACTTACAGGCAGTTAGTCATGTAAAACTATACATCAAGCAGAAAAAACCTTTTCAAGTGGCAAATCAAGAGCAGAAATGTATTGCTTGCTGCATAATTCAAATGCATTCTGTACAGAAGGACTGTTTAGCATTAGTTTGCTGATATAAAACTAAAAACGGAAGTCTTTCAAAGCACAATCTTTGACTATTAAACGTGAAATGAAAGCAGACCTTTTGATGGTACGCGATGCTATAGAACGATAAAGACAAATCAGAGCTGGAGCGCAAATGAGAAATAAAGCTTTGTAGAGTGGACAAGGTCCAGAGTTTCCATTCAATGAAGCTCAAATTTCAACTGGTGGATTCGCAAACCTCTCAACATAATTAAAGGCCACTTCACGCTGAACGCTTTTCTGAAGAGTGTTGCGCATGACAAAACGGATGACATGCTTCAGCTCGTACTACAGCGCCCCACACGTGACTCTCGTGCATAAAAGCACGTAAAATAGTCCTGCTGCGCATGTAAGAATTGAAGGTTAATCGAGATTCGTTCCAATCACACAGCTCCGTTTACTATATGATCTTCAAGCTCACAGCGTTATCATAATACAACTCCGTGCAACTTCAAGTAATGAGCTGTGCATCAACCTTGGAGCCCTGAAGAAATTTAATAATGCTGTCTGATTACAGTCCCAGGCTCCTGTCATATTTGAAGTTATCTATTAACTATCTAATGCCTTCATATTTCATCGACACAAAACAAATGATGCTTTTGTGGCGTCAGTGCTTATGGAAAGTGAACAGTCTTATTTGGACTGATTGCGGCAGATTACTGTATTGTGATTTATAATGTACAGCAAGATTTGCATTATTTAATATCTACATGCATAGCATTTGGCAGACGCCTTTATCCAAAGCGACATACATTTATCTCATTCATACAAATGAGCAGCTATGGGGGGGTTAAAGGCCTTGCACAGGGGCCCAGGAATTGCAGCTTGATGTGGCTGGGATTTGAAGTCGTAACCTTCGGATCCAAAGTCCAATGCCTAAACACACTATATGGACAAAAGTATTGGGACAGCTATCTTTCCCAACGGTTCTTCCCCAAACTTTTACCGCAAAGTTGTAGAGGCTGTCTAAACTTCACGAATATGTGGAGTTTGAAGTGGAAGATCTTGAGTGGCCCGATATAAAGCTCTGACCTCAAACAGATTCAACATCTTTGGGATGAATTGGAATGCTGACTGCATCCCAGGTCTTCTTACCCTACATCATTATCTGACTTTAATAATGCCCACGTGGCTGAAGGAGCACAAACCTGCATAAGCACACTCCAAAACAAGTGGAGCATCTTCCCAGAAGAGTGGAGATTATTAAAACAGCAATTAGAAAAAAGACAAAATGTACAATAAAACAAACTGAGAAATCTGGAAGAGTCTTACCTGTGATACACTGAAATTGACCATCCTCTCGCTGAATTGTGAAGGCCTCACCTGGGTTTACTTGAACCAAGATTACCTGTAAAATAAAAAGTAAGAAGAAAAAATTCAAAAATGCAGTAATGAAGAAGCCGTTTTGTTCCATGCTTACTTCTATAACTACAGCGATAATCTCTTTTCATACGGATCAACACTATGCAAACTGCCTTGGTAAATACATGTAAGGAGTAAAATGAACATAACCTGCCGAAATTCTCATGTTTCTGGTTTTGTCCTTGTTCCCTCAGTAAAAGTACAAATTGTGTTGAAACCTTTTTTTTTGCCAACAAAAGGAACTGTGCATCCT
Source organism: Silurus aristotelis (assembly GCF_946808225.1). Taxonomy (NCBI): domain Eukaryota; kingdom Metazoa; phylum Chordata; class Actinopteri; order Siluriformes; family Siluridae; genus Silurus; species Silurus aristotelis. The sequence goes on along the minus strand of NC_139581.1, from coordinate 11,874,593 downwards.
AGTTTCAGTGCACCAGCTGTCCTTATTCTCTGCTTCCTGCTATAAATATATTACTGATTTACTGATTAACCACAAAGTATGCCACACTAAATCGCGGGGGGGGAGAGAAAAAAACCAGAAATCGTTTTGTTAAACGTGTATGATGCTTTAACTTTGAACACATTATAGAATTAGACTGCAGAATTATTCAAAACATGGATAAAGGATTGTCATTTTAAAAAGATATCCTGCTGCAGCATTATGAATTCTTAAATCGGATTGGTCACATGACATTGACCGTTATAAGAAACTAATCCATTCTAATCACAGGTTTATATCAATATGGTCATTTTGAATGTATAGAAACATCTAATTATATGATTTTAACATAATTGTTGAGATGGAAACCATTTCTGTTAAAAGCTGATTAGTAGAGTGTCAGTGCTTCGTAACATTCAGTACATTCTGTCAGTAAAAAAAAAAAAAAGTACTTTCTGTTTCAAATTTAACACTTTTTTTTTTTTAAGAAACTTTATAGCTTCTACAACATACTTGATTGTCTGGCAGATGTTCCACAACATTAAATATAGCTGTAAAAACCTAGCATGAGCTCTAATTTACAAAAAAAAAAAAAAAGAAAAAAAAAAATTTGCAATCATTGACTAACTGCTGTGGTATAAGAGAAATAAAAGACTTGTAAAGATGTTATTATTAATAAAATGAGTTAAGAAGGGCAACACACCGACCTGGTGTTAATGATTTTCCAATATTCTTCAGAAATAAATGACCAGAATAAGCTAATTAAATGATGTATTTTGTCAAATTCAGGATGAATTTTGAAAAGCTGGTTTTAAAGCAAAATGAGACATAGCAGCGCATCATCTTTTATTAGCTTCACCTAATTTACCAAACTGGTCATAAAACTCAAAAGGGAATATCTTCTATGCTGTGCTGATTATACCTGAAGCCATAAATCTTTCCTAAAATGCAGATAAAAGGTATATAACAGTGTGTTCCTGGATATGACTTTCAAACCCACGTCACAGAGACACGCTAACGGCACTCATTACAGGGACACTTGTTCCATGAAGCCAGTCTGAGTCAGCCCTCCACTGAGCCTTTGTTAAGGAGCATTCATGACACATCTGGCTTAGCGGAAAACAGGAGCACTGATCTGTTTCAGCAATGCAGCGGTCCTAACCCAAAAAAACTACCAGGAAGTCTTTTCAGGATAAATAAAAAACAAACCAACCAACAAACAAACCAACAAAAGAACATTTCAATGTTGTGAATAAGCACAAAGCCTGAGTATAGGATACATGGGGGAAAGCACAAAGGCTATCAAAGACTGAGGTGAAGCCATGGTGAATGAAATGCAATGCAGCTGGAACATTATTAGCTTTTGTGGCCTTGTGTTTTCAGGTTTGCCATAGCGACCACAAAAGAGAGTGACTGAGCAGTCAGGCTGATCATAGCAGATTGGAGCATTCGAACACAAACTAATTCTGCCGATCAGGCGTTTATGCTTCACTTGGGCAGGAGAGAAAAAACTTCTAACTTCAAAAAACAAACGAGCTGAAAATAAATGAAAATCATGTAATTCGGGACAAATTTTCAGCATTGCCCTTCAATTACGGAGTTAAAACAGAATTGTGTGAACAAGCCTAAAACAGTGTTTTGTTTTAACTGGTCTAATTTATTGTATTTTTTGTCCGACCCCCCCCCCCCCAGACATTTTTTTGTTCATTTACAGCCACACCTAAACCGAGCCATCAGGAAAACTAAATACGTAGTTCAGAAGTGTACAGTCATGCATCATCACCAACCTGGAGAAGCTTGTGGCACCTGCTTCAGACTATGTAAACACATCGAGCATTCGTAAATGAATGCACTACACTAAGACCGATCAAAATTCACAGCAAAATGTCAATATAATACTCAAAAGGAAAAAAAAAAAAAAAAAAGTTCAACAAGGTATTACACATCTAAGTAGATTGCGATAATGCCCAGAGTAGAATATTCTGGCATCCTCGTATTAAAAACAGCTAACGAATCGATGGAAGGCACGGTGTGTGCATTCGCATTACCTCAGTCTTGTTGCTGTCATACTGCCTATATTCCCACGGCATGGAGCTTCGGCTGCGGGTCTCCCCCAACACAGCCATCCTCTGCACTTCCTTCTTACTCCCTCTTCCCATTCATGAATGTCAGAGCGACGCAGGCAGGCAGGCGCGCACTGGCCCTCTGCGCACACGCTTACACACACATGTTCGCGTACACCTACACACGCAGTGTTAAACAGCGATGCATTAGCGAGGCAGTACTATGAGTGGGTGGCTGAGGGAAGTCTTATTGAATTAGAGTCGAGATGCTACGGTCGTTCAGCTGCACGCGCATGCAACAGTGTCTCTTTGCCTGTTTGCTTTCCATCCCCCCTTTGTTTTCAGCAAAACGCTGGCTTATCTGCCCCCCCTCTTTCTCCTCTTAATGACAACTCTCCAAATCAGTTGTATAGGCAGGGTACATCACGATTCTGGTCCCTTGTTTTTTGTTGGGGTTTTTTTTCCCCCAAAAAGCCTGCACCGAGCCAGACACAATAATGCGAGTGTCTATAGAGAGAGAGCAAAAGCGAGAAAAAAGGGGTGTGTGTGTGTGTGTGTGTGTGTGTGTGTGTGTGTGTGACCGAGAGGGAGGAGAGAGAGAGAGAGAGAGCGCGCACGCAAGAGCGAGAAGGAACAAACTGCCACTTACTGTTGCCCGCATCTCTTCCCATTCAAACGTGCTTGCTTCAGCAGGGCTGGCCACCGTGTCAGGAATCTCGTACACAGACCCCCCCCCCTCCCCCACCACAGACACACACACACACACCCCTCCCCAGGGGGTTAGAGTCTCCTTCTCTTTCTTTTACCAACCACTCATGAGAGTTGCGAGGTAAAGCAGGGCGATGGCCACATGGAGGGCCCGTCTGAACTCCAGTCACTCCCCCACCCCCACGGCAGCAAACAGACAAGGGGGTCCGGCTTGCCTCTGCCGTCTACCTGGAATCTGTTTACTAGATACAGGGAGCATAGCACGTATTTGCTCTCTCTGCCGCTTTATCTCCTCGCCTGCTCTCTCTGCAGCAGATGGATGTCTCTCTCTCTCTCTCTCTCTCTCCCCCTCTCTCTCGTTCGCTTTCTCTCTCTCCCCCCCATCCTTCTCTCTCGCTCTGCCTCACTTCCACTGCCGGTCTCCACAGCAACCCCTTCAACAAATAAGCCGTGCCGATGTCCGCAGCCTTCCACGCTGAAATGAGGGATGAGAACAGCGAATCACCTGCACGCTGCTCACGAGAGAAGGGCAACACACAGACCCTGAAATTTGGAAAACCGGCCTTCGTCTTCATCTACAGTTTGGCCAACACTCACAAAATTATTTTGCGTTATAGACTATAGAATCCACCCGAACCTCTAGCAACAGCAAAACGGCTGTGAATGCACCGATTCAGAAGTTTGTACAGAGGCAACATTCAAAAAGTGGTATGATGTTTACGAGTTAGACTTTAACCACATCACCCCCCACCCCCACCCCCGGTCTAAACACCAGCCGCTCCACCCAGTAGCTATAGTGCATGCCTGCATTAAATAACCAGTCAATTTCTTATAATAATAGTAATAATACTTCCTTTTTATAAATATTGTAAATCATTAGTAACATCATCAAAAGATATTTTGCAGCTCAGTGATTGAGATGTGGGACATCTGATCAGAAGGTTCTGAGTTCAAATCCCAGCAACACCCAATGGCCATTGTTGGGCCTTTCAGCAAGGCATTTATCCCCTTAATAACTACTCAGCTATATAAATGAGATGAATGGATTTCGCTCTCGATACGGGTGTTTGCCAAATACCAAATCACGTCTGTCATGTAAACACCGACCAGTTTTAGCATTAACATTATAACATCATGAGCGGTGAACTGAATAACACTGGCTCTCTGCATCATTGCACCTGTTAGTGGGCCATATATTAGGCAGCAAGTGAACATTTAGTCCTCATAGTTGATGTGTAAGAAGCAGGAAAAATGGGCAAGCGTATGGATTTGATATCTGATCAGTGTGCACTCGGTCATGGAACACTAGGAAATAAAGCAAATAAAAAAAAGAAAACACACGGCTTATTATTTTTAAACTTTAAATATTTTTTTTTGTTATTAAAACGCACACACAGTTAGAAAGCGAGGTATACGTGAGCATCTGAGCTTAAAGTCCTGGTCTCGGTGGTCAAGTTCATCAGAGCTGTGTTTAGAATTATTTTTGTTTCAGAGAACAGCTGCATTTTAAATATTGCATTGACTGATAGAAGCTTGGAAGATTCAATTAGGAAATGAAATCCGACGACTTAATAAACAAACCGAATTATTTTTTGCATTGGAGAGTACTAAAGTGCTAGTGGGTTGGAAGGGAGGGCAGCGTGTCCACATAGGATGTGTTTACGACGCAAGGAAATGGGAGTTAACCTGTGATTGGCTGTCGTCGCATGTACGCACACAAACCGACACACCCAGCACACCATCTTTTATCCTCCCCCCAACACGTTCGCTTCATTTGCAGAGGGACCTGCCACACAGCTTCTATTAATACTATGATCGATGCGCAAGGAAAATGAGTTTGGGGGCCTTCTGCTATGTTAAAGGACCGCCTCATTAGTAGCTGTGCTTTGGCACTAATCCAGTGGCTTCAGGAATGGTCAGTGACTGAGTGTTTAGGTGTGCATGGTCCTTCACTATCACACCCCACTGTCTCAGGCTTAGAAGGCACTTTCAAACAAGTCATAAATCCCAAAGGTTGTGCGTCAGACAAACAGCAATGTGGCACAAAAAAAGGGCTGGAAACATAGCTCATGATAACAACGGCACACAAAACCAAACGCTTCCAAGCAATTCCCTGCTGTACACTCCGTGTTTGCAAACCAGGGACGACCTTATTTTTCAAATGTATTAGATAACAGCAGTGTGTTTGAATTTGGGAAACCTGTCCTGGCAAGAAATGTGTGTGTCTGCCTCTCCCCAGCCCTGTTCTGCTCTTCACCAGTGCTCTCGATGAGGATCTTGATTAATGGTAGGAAAAACTATTTAAATGGTGAAGAATCATATAAAGAAAAAACAGGGTTCTCTCACCACCAATGAACAGACTACAGGGGGAAAAAACTAATAAATTAGAAACACAAACAAACAAAAAAAAACTATTATTGCAATAACTTTTCCACGCATGATGAAATTAAAATGTCATAAGATAAGATAGTTAAGATATTCTCCAGCATGAGTAATAGATGATTTGCTTATAGAGATTAGAGATGGGGACATGTAATTCCTTCTGTGGCGTCATGGGCTCAGTGAACTTGCTGGGAAGAAGCACAAGGCTGTCAGGGAGGGGGAAGCACGAGTGATTAGCGAACACGGCTGCAGCAGTCAGCGCTGGCTTTATTGCCCTGGAGATAGTGTTGCGTTCACATCTGTTAAAGGCTGACGTCTTTACCTCTTCCATGAGTCAAGGCTCAGGTTCCTCAGTATTTGTTCCTCTTTAATTGTTTACCAGTGAACCCTGTGGCTTTGCAGCCAAGTTACTGCGAAACTGTTGTGTGTGGATTTATTAAGAAGAGTTATGTAAAGCTAGAAATAAAAAATGACATCAAAAAAGCCATTTCTCTTTAAAAAAAAAATAAAAAAAAAATCCCTACTGAAATATTAAGAATCCTGATGCTGTTGAAATAGTAGAGTTTCCCTGCATATATTGTTGAGATAAAAAGTGACAGCTGATTTCTTCTTTCAGCAGAACAGAGGAAGTTGTGGAGAACATGCAGTGATGCATTTCCTCACACTTGCAGCGTTGTCTATAAAAAGGTAATGATCTAATGTAGTCACATGGAGCCATTTAACGACTCCGATGGCCAAATTTTTTTAAACCTCATTTATCATGCCTTGTGGTTTCTTTGGACATCCCACAAATATTTCATGGTACTCCAATACTGCATCTGAAGCAAAGCTGTAACTTCCCTTCCTACGTCTGGTGAAAACCACCGAAAACACCCACTCGATATACCAGTTCCTTTCCTGTGTCATCGGCATCTTTCGGCTGATCCCCCTTAGGGGTCACCACAGCGGGTCGCATCATCCATCTCCATACAACCCTGTCCTTTTACATCTGCCCCTTTCAAATCAACCACCTGCATGCGCTCTCTTAACACATCCAAAAACCTCCTCCTCAGCCTCCCCCCTGCCTAGTGGCTCCATCCTCAGCATTCTTCTACCGATATATACCTCATGCCCCTCCTTTTCACATGACCAAACCACCTCAAGCAAGTGTCTCTAAGCTTGTCTCAAAAACATCCCACCTGTTATGGGGTGTCCCTAATAAATTAATAAACTAATTTCTAATCCTGTCCGTCCTCGTCACTCCCAATGAAAATTACATCACTTTTAAATCGGTACAGACGTCAAATCAACATGGCTGCTAACACAGTCATCAATGTAAAGCACATCTCATATACTTTCAAATTAGTTTATAACAATATTGACCTTAGATTGGTCATTTAAAGGATCATATGCTGTACATGTCTAAACCTTTAACACTGAAAGCAAGTTCTTAATGTTACTCAGCTAGCTTGGTACTAACACGACTTTCTGAGCTGGAGATACTTCAGGTAACACTGCTACCATTCTACCATTTCACAGCAACAAACACAGCAAAAATAAATAAATAAATTGATGAGAGATGAGAGGGAATGGTCTCAGGGTATTTGTGTGAATTGTATACATATGGTATTTATTCTAACTCACCATTTTCCAATTGACACAAATGGTTTATTACGAGCACTAGTTCAGCAGATGGCATGGAAGTGAAAGATAGCCATAATCATCTATGCTGTTGCTATTTATACCAACAAGCATTCCACTCAGTATTGGAGTTTCTTTGCTGAATTTGGTTACTCTTCTTGCTCAGGTACCATGAAAGCCGAAGCTGGGCATATGGGAGGAGATGAAAATAGAGCAGAGTAAAAATTGATTAAACAAAGTCGTTACAGATGTCTTGATTAATATCTGGCTCCAACTGCTTCTCTTATATCTCGTCAATAGCAGGTAAGCCGAGTGTCTTAGCTTAGGTTTCTCACGTTTTTCAGCAAATTTAAAAGGATGACCAATTACAAAACTTGCAGCTAAACTTAAAGGCTCATTTATTCTCATCATCTATTATTATTAATTTCCTTGCAGTTTTTTTTAATTGTTATTCGCTTCATTCGGAAATGTATTCACCATAAAACCCATAATCTTCTAGTTTGGGTAAATTCCACATGACTTTCTATTGACTTTTTATTTAAAGCGACTATATAATATGCATCTCCATAACTGAGGCCGATGCAAACTACAACTGAAAACGTAGCCAACATTATTGATGCATATAAAGCGACTACCAATGCGATACCATTCACACATATTCTGATGCAGTCTGATCCAATTTCGTTTTGATTCAACACAGATTTAATGCAATACAACGCATTGGGGGAAAATTATGCTACGCAATGCAATATGGTAAATTTATCACTTTGGTTCAGACTGAGAGCAAATCATAAATTTACTTAAGTGCCTTCTGACTTCTAACGCATGGCCCTTTCATTGGGGAAAAAGAAAAGAAAAAGAAAAAAAAAAAAAGATGTTCTTTGTTCTGTCCCTAGGGAGCTGCAGCTCTACCTCTGCCATGTTAATCTCTCGGGACACGCCTCGGCCCCTGCGGCGTTGCCATATGTCATTAACGTAGCAGCAGTTGTGCGGAGAGAACACGCATGAGAAACAGTTTAGCAAGGAGAAATCAATCTACATATAACATATTGGTCACAAATGACTGCTCACTTAGCAGTAATAAAAGTATAGCGCATCTACTAATAATTATATATATATATTTTTGGTGCAAATATAAAAATAAAATAAAATAAAATAAAATAAAGCACTGTTATACTAATGGCAACTTGTATCCAATGCACAAAAAAATTATAATTTGAAATACCGATTGTATTTTATTACTCATGTCGATTAAGTCACCCTCTGATAACCTCCAGTGAGCTCCTCCTGTTTTCAGAGCTAAAGTTATGTGATAAAGTAAAGCAAGCCGTTGCCAGAGATACAGATACTCCTACATTTGCATTTGTTGCTGAGCTGTGGCAAGTCACGCTGTTCAGTGGACAAGCGTTATCAATGAGCGATGACTGGTAATAGGTCAGCTGCGCATTGCTTTAAGGCATCTGGGCAACCAGCCTACCTGGGATGTAGCTTTTTCTGATGGTCTTTAGTGAGCATGAAGGATTTAAAAGATACAACTGTTCAATTACATACTAAGAAGATATTTAAAGATCTGTTTAAATTGCCCAGCTCATGATTTATAGAGTTCCACTACACTGCAGAGCCTTTTTATTTTTAGCTTTGCATAGAATTTTTTCTTAAAAGGTCAATCTGTAAAATTTTTCGAGATCAAGGCCCTTAACCTTCAACTGCTCAATTGAATAAATAAGATATTTGTAAGTTTGATAAGAACATCTGTCAAATGCTATACATTTAAATGTACATGGTTTCAATGACAATAAAAGCCACATGACATGATATAAGACGTTGATACAGTACAGGACTAACTATACACCATATTTGCAAAAGTATCACCTGGTCATTAACATGGTATGTGATTTTTGAGCAGTGCATTCCACATTTAGTCCCATTTTTCTCTTTTATTATTCCCTCCACTCTTCTGGGAACATGTTCCAAAAGTTGTAGATTTTGGAGTGTGCTTATGGATATTTGTGTTCATGAGCCACAAGGGTCTTACAAAAGGCAGGTACTGCTGTAGGTGAGGAGACCTGGGGTGCAGTCAGCGTTCCAATTCATCCCAAAGCTGTTCATTAGGAATGAGATCAGAGCTCTATAGCAGTCCACTCAAGATCTTCCTCTCCATGTAAACCATATCTTCAAGAAGCTCAGTATGCACAGGGGCATTGCCATGCTGGAACAGGTTTGGGTTTAAAGGTTTAAGTGAATGCAAACTTATTATAGCGCATCTAAAAAGACGTCCTATACATTTGAGTGCCTCCAGCATTGTGGTAACAGTTTGGAAAAGAACCACATGTAGCAGGAAAAGTCAGGTGTCTCAATACTTTTTGCAATATAGTGTAGCTCTCAATATATCATATTATTGACATGCTTCTTACAATCAAAGAGAGAGTTGACAAGAGGCTGGAGACATGATTAAACTCAGCAAAAAATAATGGCAGCATTTTTTTTACCTTACAGCTTGTGATACTGATAAGATAATCAATAACCCCAACATGCTACCGAACTACTATGGAGGAAATTGATGGATAATTAAAATGCCACTATATTCCACTTAATAAAGGCCATTAGCCATCTCAGCCAACTAAAATGGTTCAGGTATAACAACCCAAAAAGCAATAACAACTGTTCCAGTGGTTATTACTTGTACACATGGTTCATTGGTCATGTTGGTTAATGTATTGAGCCTTGATTCCCTACCAATCCTCTCCCCAAACATTCAATAAATACTATGCAGCAATTATGTGAAAATTACTGAATGATTAATGAGGCATAATGTGTTTGCTTTATATCTGTAGTTTATTGTATCGGTTACTCGTATAGAGGTTGGAACTTTGTAAATCTAAAGTAGGGGAAACAATTATCTTTGATGATCAATGACAAGTTCGTTGTTTAAAAGGCACTCGAACCACCGATCGTCCAAAAACTATGTAAAAATGTTGGCTAAAAGGACGGACGATTACGACGTTCAAGTCTGTCAGTGGCATTTCTCGCTCGTCGCATTACAACCCGTTGGACAACATTTCACATTTGTGCCTGGATAATTTTGTTTTAATTATGTTATTCTCACAAACATGCATTTGATTTACATTTGGAGCAATTAATGACACTCCGAAGCAGAGCGATAAAAACCTAACCCTGACTTAAAAAGCAAATAACCTCGTTCAAGGGGTTTTATGTACAGAATACAAATTGAGCTTTTCTACAACAGCAATATTGTGGAAACCAATATCTCCACTAAACAAGTAGAGGTCGACCGATATGGGTTTTTCCTCTGGCTGGTGTCTATGACAATATTTAGAAATCAAGGCATCCAAAGGCTGATATTTGGTGCCGATTTTCTTTTTTTCCACCTTCTAATCTAATTGAATCTAACAGTTAATTAATTAAACATGATACAAAAAATTGCTTAAATGAAACATTTGCTGAATACCACGAGCCAAATACAAACTACTGCCACCTGCTGATATGGGAGAGTTATTTTCTCTCACGCAGGGGCATAACGTACACGCACGGTTTGTTGACTCACGTGCACCTACCTAATAATTGGCCTAATTTGCAGCACTATCGGCCGATGCCAATTAATTAAACAAATGCCAAAAATCAGCTCAGATCAATCGGTCGACTTCAATTAACAACATATTAAGGTGCAGCCTGGCGTATAACGCTAGGCCATGTGCATCCAACTGGATTTATTTTTTAGCAGAAATACAGTAATAACCACACAGCCCACTTGGTGCCAGTACTGAGAAGTGAGGTGAGGGTGTTTAGCAGTAAATGCAGAGCTCTGACAGGAGAGTATGAGAGCGTCACTGCGGGGAGTATTGACTTACACGACGATAGGCCCATGAAATCAATCTGACTGAAGGCGACCAGGAATGACTGTTCTCCAGACTGGCCTCTCTGATGTGTCTCCTAATGCAGAGACAGGGTGGGTGGTGGTGTAGGACTAATAAAGCTTCATGCTGTTTGATTCAGCTGCACCTACTGCATGGCTCACTTTTCAAAAGTACCATCACTTAAAAAAAAAAAAAGGAGAAAAAAAGGAGAAAAAAAAGGTTCATATTTGGTAAAGGAATATGTTCTCATTCGAAAGCTTTAAGTCTATTAACTATAATCCATCTTAAATTGAGGCAAATATCCAATGGGCATGGTGAGAACCTGTAGATGGCGAGTACAATGATCCATGTGTCATATATATCCTCAGCTCAAGTTCTACTGGCTGCAGGAGAACATTCAGATCTCCCCCAGATCTATATCCACAGGAGACACCAAGATCTACTACAAGTCCCAAATCAGGTCAAGGCAAACACAAAAGCCAAATTTTAGCCTGGATTTTGCAAGACATCATAAGAGCTCAATAGGAGCGGCCTGGTGCTACTGAAACCTATTATGCAAATGCAACCTTATCCTTTTTGTGTTATCAGCATGCTCCTGGTGACAAGAGTGAGAACTCGGCTCAGGCACGGTGAATAGAAACTGCTGTTATTTGAGACACTTTGCTAGCCTTACAGAGAATTTTCTCAGCCATTACCATTTTCTCTCCCTTTATACGACACACGCACACCGAAAGAGAGCGGAATCTACAGAGAGGACGCATTGCTATGGAAACGTTGCTTAGTTCAGCGGTGACCAGAGGGAGAAATGGCACTGGGTTAGGAGAAAGCCTAACAAGATTAATGTTTGCTTCTGACATTTTATGATTTGAGCAGGCACAGATCTGGCCATTACTCTGGTACTGTGGTAGGCTGTAATTTATGAATCCTGTGCTGCCTCTGAGCTACATTCATGCCTCCTCTGGTTGCCGTTCTGTAAATGGCCTTTGGTACAAGAAGCAAAATAGGGGTACAAACACACTGGATATTTGGCAGACGATGATCCAAACATAATGTATGCAAAAACAAATGAGATGCTTTTGCTGTCTGCCTGCTAAAATAAAAGGCGGCTCAGCATCCTGTTTCACAGAAACCACAAAAAGACAGAATTGCGCTAGCCACACCTCACTAAATCCATATCTTCACAGGGTGGATAACATTTTACTTGCTAGTTACCAAGAAAGCTAATTAGCTAGACTCAAAAGTGGTAGCACATGAGGACCTCTGGAGTTTGGCTAGTGTCCATTTTTTCGCCCCGTCAGCAGAATGCATCTTGGTAGATGTGTGTAGTGCAGCAGACAAGGGGATACAGAACGACGAGTAAAACAGTCTCTGCATCTCAACATGCAGAATCAAAAGCAACAAGCAACATCTGAAATATGTAATAAAAATAAAAAAAATAAAAAAAAGATGTTTTTAGTTTAAATAAATCACAAGTAGAATTTATTCTTTTTTTTTTTGCATTTGTAATTGAACCTACAACAAATACTTGGTTTAAAAAAAAAAAAAAAGGAACTTATTGGAAATGGTCATACTTTGTCATTCAACCGGCATTTATAGATTAATCACCAATCCAGATCAAGTGGAAATCAAGCAAAGACGCAAAAACAACCCCAAAGCATAATGTTTCCATCTTTCTCCATTGGGGCGAAAGCATAAAAATCTTTGACTGGTAGTGAAATGTGTTTGGCCAGATCTTCTGATTTGTCCAGTCCTTTATCAGAAAACATGCTGCTCTTTCACCCCTTCACACACCACCCCCACTCAAACACTTCCTCAGGAGAAAAAAAAGCTGAAGAGCTGCATGTGCCCCAATGGTCCCTGGTTTTTTTTGTTTTTTTACATGGCTCATGATGTTTGTGTACTTCGTCTCAGCACCTGTTAGGCATCAGTCCGAGAAAACAGAAGCAAAAAATGTCAGGAAGTCACCCGTAACATGCAAAAATATATATTTTAATAAGTGAACGAAGCATACCAGAAATAATAATAAAAAAATCCAGGAAGTTCGCGACTTACGATGGAGATGTGTTCTGATGACCCTATCATAACTTAGAAATATCGTCAGGTTAAGACAAAGCCTAGCCGACTCAGGAGTCTTAAATCATCATACATCAGCATAAAGTAATATTCTGCAATTTGTTAATAATTGAACAAAGTAGAGTATATAATTTTGCAAAACAAAGCAATTCTCTAGGTTAACGTAAAAACTATACAGTCTATATGTTTGTGCGTTTCAGTGTCTGGCGACGATGATAAAAAGCAAATGAGCTAAAAAAAAATGTAAATAAATCAGGGTTCGAAAAACCAAAAACACAGAAAAAAATATGCACTTTAACACAGGGACAACTGAACTCTGTTGACCGCTGGCAGGAGATGCGCACATCCTGGCAGTGTCCCAAAGTAATTCAAATAAAATTAAAATGCGGTGAAAAAGTTTATTATTTTTACACATTTTTCAAATCGCTCTCGTCATATTAAGATCGAAAAGTCCTAACTCGGGGACTACCTGTACATTAATTATTAATCCAGTACATTCAAGCTGCAGGGCAGACAGTAAAACTCATCTGGACTAAGATGCAGTTCAGTCTCAGCATTCTTTCCCCCCAACCTGCTGTGAGGGTACTAGAGGCTACAACAGAGTCTGAGTAAGGACTGTCTAACTAGAAGGCCACTTTTTACACTGCATATGGAATTTGCCCCATAGTTTTTTTTAACAATTACAAAGGAATAGTAGAAGCAGTGCTCTGGGAAACCCTAACATTTGAACAAAGTTTCGGCTGAGAGTCGGCTGATTGCTAACACAGAAGAACAATGGCCTTATGGCTGAACAAAAGAGCAATGCAATAGTTCTACCAATGGGTTTCAATTCCCATGAGAATGTTTGTCCGAGGACAAAGACACAAATTTCAGTCCATGTGAACTTTATGCTCTCAAAAAATATCGCAAAAATTTTGGACTTTCCACAGAAGGTGAGAATTCTTCAAGTATTTGTGTTCGTTTATGACATTTGACCTCATGAACACGCCCACATCACTTTCATATATAGGGATGTAGTCCTTAAACACCTTGCAAGCTGAGTTTAGCATATTTGTTGCTATTTGTAGGTTTAAAGGAGAACTTACCATATAAACTGCCAAACAGGATAAACATGAACAGTGTGGTATTGCAGGACAGGGGTGTATTGGTACCTCATTGTAGCATGTAGCATAAGCTTTCCTACTGGATGTATATGCAAGATTCCCCTTCTTTTGGCATCTCAGCATCAGTGTATGTTCCCAAGTTGCAGAGCTATTAACCATTTACATTTTAAAGCTACACATTCGGATTTCCTCATCTGTACAATAGTGTCATCAGAATAAGCACATTCATATCCAACTGAATAGTGGACACAGTATGATATGCTTTAGCAAACTACTGTCTCTATGGAGCTGTAGGCCAATCAGCAAGGTGTGTACACAGTGGAAAATATATGGAAATGTTAATATGTTAATATGAAAAAATGTTAATATGAAAAACAGCTTACTGAATGTGCTGATGTCTATTCTAATCACAAGGACCTCTGCTCACGACACTCAGCATGAAGAAATACAGTATATGGACAAACTCATGTGGACGCCTGACAATCAGATTCTTGTGTGCTTTCTGAACATCCCATTCCATAATTATTCTGCATTTGCTGTTATAATAAACTACATTTAACTGGGAAGATGTTCCACTAGATATTAGATTGAGCTCATTCAGCCACAGGAGCTTCACTAAAGACAGACACTAATGTACACTGAGTACAATGAGGTCTGGGGTGCAATTCATCTCAAAGTTGTTCAACATGGTTGAGACCAGATCTCTATAGCAGGCAAATCAAGATCCTCTCTTCCAACCCATGTAAACTGTGTCTTCGTAGAGCTTGGCGTCGTCATGCTGAAAGTGGTTTGGGACGTGTAGTTCAATGCTACAGCATCCAAAGACATGCGACTCCAACTTTGTGGTAACAGTTTAGGCAAGAATCACATGGCTGGAAAAAGTGTCCCATTACTTTTGTCCATATATTGTATTTCACAATTACAAAACTGGGCAGAAGTCAGACTGGGGTAGGCCTAAAGGAACAGACTTTGCATGACAAATCAAATTTCCCATTCTTTGTACACAGTATTGTAAGGCCAATATTAACCTAGTCAGAAAGCAATTATAGACGAACGTGCCTGGTGCTTTATGGGGTCTGGTCACTGTTAAACTGGCCTTATTTTTTTCCCACACGCACCCCCCCCCCCCCCCCCCCCACCAAGGGATCTTTTGTGTGCATATCTGCCCTGTTGAATGTGCATGTCATATACAGTCAATTCCCCTTTAATTCAATGTCCAAAGTACAGAAATGAAATCTGTACGCTCTCCTCAAACAAAACAGCTTTCAAGGCTTTAACTTTCACGCTATCAAATCTTTGAGTCTCTGCTGTAACTCGTGCAGGTCGTAGTACGTGTCGGTGCAGCGCATTCTGGAAATATGGACTCAATATTTGTATGTCTATACTATTTCTGCACACATTTCTCTTATTAAACACTAAAGTCACTGCATTCGCAATGTCCCCCTTTGACATCCGCACTGAAGTTCATAAAAATCTCATGGGAATAACGAACATGGAGCGAAAACTCCAGATTATTTCAAAAGTCCCCAGGTTATTTCTAAATAAGCGTGAGTAACATGTTTTGGGGTGGAGCTCTCCTTCAACAATAAAGAACAGAGATGGTAATTAAAGATTGTACACCTTCATAGGCAATGTAATCTTTGGCAAGAACAAAAGCAGGAATGACTATAAATTAAACCGTTTATTTAACTTCTTTAGAAGGCAATTAATTTTAAACATTAATTTTTTTTTTACTGGTGACAAAAGCAGCCAGTCACCTGAATCATGATCGCATGCAGTTTCATCCAAGACTTTTGAATGAAGCACATGAAGATAACGGCAGCAAAATGTCAGGCTTCATTTGAATGAAAATAATTTTTATTTGCTTAGAGAGATAGGTTGCGGATGCAGGGACACTAAAGACTTCAAACGGATGACGTTCGGTATGTTTAAGCCCTGTGGTTTCCCACATAATCGTCTATGAAGCAGGTTGCTATAGTAATTGAGCTAGATATTTAACCTCTTGCGTGACAGCATTATGCCCAGGTTAAACCCAAAGCTGTCTCGCTATCCTAAGCTTTGTGATAAACCTTTCTAGCAGCAAGCGTGGGGTTCGAGCTGCACTAAGGGTTGTGGCAGTAATGGCCAAGCTTGCAACGAGTTATAAAATCCAAACACGACTTTTACGTCTATTGCAACAGCCATTGCCATTCACAAGAAATATAAATCGTCCCTCCTCGTAACAGCGTTAGGTTAGATGTGGTTCTTAACACCTCCAAAAGGTACATCCATAAAATAACATTTCGAGGAAATGTACAAATCAAAGTAATAATAAAAAAAAAAAAAACGTAAAAGGGCACGTAACAGGGCTGATGGGTATAGCCTTGCAAGACAAAAGAAGATAAGAAATGGTTGTGAGCTCTACAAACTTTACAAGTGGGTTAAACAGCTGGGTTCCTCAAACATCAGGTAAATAATAGTCAAGAGTCTGAATAATCTGGGTCAAAATCTGCCACATACAAATAGGCAAGCAGAGAGTGAAATGAGGAGTGCAGAAGGGGAGGGGGGCAATGAATGGAAAATGTGAATGGCGTCATGCATATTCCACTTGGTTTTTGTAAAAGAGCGTTAACGATGCTGCTAGGCAGTGACGCCTGCGCAACACTGATATCTGGCCTCACTAGTTTCCACTCTAATCTGTCTGAAGAGTAATGGACCAGCGGTGCGTTAATACCAAGCAGCACACTGGGCAACAAGTGCGTCGGTGGAGGGTGGTGGCTGAGTGAGTGTGTAGCTGGAAAAGGTCACGGAAATGAGCTCTGCTAGTATACCATTTTCCCAGCCAGTCCGTCAACAAACATGCCACACAAACCCAATCAACATACACACACTTTAAATAGATCCGCGTGCGAGAACTCTCCACTTAATCGTACCCTGATTGGGACCACGAGATATCTCGCTCTCTGACACACACTCACCTTGTCGAAACCATTAGTGGACAACATGCAGCATAGTTCACAGCTGGAGAGGGACCCTTGACTAAGATTTGAAGAGGAGGGCACGATGCCACATACTTCACACCACAAATTTACTTGGTGTGACTTCCGCTACAGATATTTTATATTTCAACGCTAAAGGAGTCCTTCCTCCTCTGACTAGTAAAGGGTAATCACTATTCTAATCCTGTGGTAAATGTGTGAGGTGCAACCTTTTACAATCAGCACCACATAGATAGCATACACGTTCTTTACCCCTGACGCAAACAGTAAAGAAGGGGACAAGTGGAATTGTGGAATTTACCAAAATGAAGTCAGTGCATTTAACAGGCGGAAAGATTTATGAATGAGTCGAGCAGCAAGTGATAAAATTAACAGAGGGGAAGGTAATGATGAGGTAATGATAATGAGAACAGAGAGAAGAAGGGCATGATAGGATTTGCATGTTCAAGCTATTTTCTCAGTGTTCAGTGAAGCACTGACTGAGCAGAACTCAAGTAAAACGACAAAAAGGAATTGATCGTTTCTTATACAGTGGGAAAACGTTTGCGTTCCCCTTTAAATATATCCAGCATAAATATAAAAGCGCCATCAATCCGTCTTGGTTTCATTCAGTGCCTTCCTTATGACATTGCTCACTACCAGGCCAAGGCTGTGACGCACTGCTTCTCTGGGACCATGAAGCTGCCTTTGCGACGAAAAACATTCACAATAATGCCGGCCAAAATTTTCATTCTGACTGTTTTTACATTCGATAATAAACGTCTGAAGGCTTTAAATCCTCTTTCAAATCATCACCACTGTGTGATGCACAGGGTGTAGGCTTCACGTTATAATAACCGGGTCTAAAAATATCAATTATAAATTACCATTTAAAAACATATAAGCTCCAGTGTACATAAAGGAATGATTCCTTATAATTGTTTTGTTTGCACATCCTTGTGTGTACGTTTGCACATCCTTATGTATGCATGTGCTGCGCAGATAAAACAAAATGTTGCTCCATTATGATTTAGAGATACAGGTAGTCCTCTACTTACGATGGAGATACGTAACGACGACCCGAGCAAAGGTAAAAAATATCGTAAGTCGAAGATGGTGCAATGACTGACAGCCTTTCCTGCATCATGCTGATTTATAATTTTCATTTTCTGCTTTAAACAGATCCAGACCCCCCTTACAAGCAGGAGACATACTTGTGTATGTATCTCTGAAATTGCTGTTTGAGAAAAAAAAAAAAAAAAACAGACAACTTTACTCGGGTATCTCACAGGGCGAGAGATACGCTCATCCCAGCTGCGCGTCCAACGTATCATACATCTTACGCTGCTGCCTGTGTGCGAAACTTTACATATTTATACTAATTTTGTCATATCGCTATCGTCATTGTAAGATAGAAAAATCATAAGTCGAACCACCGTAACTCGGGGACTACCTGTGTATGCTTAGAAGTACATAAAGGAAGGTTTTAAAGTTCTGGGAGATCATAGCCAGACATAAAAGGGTTAAAGTATGACTGAAGTAAAAAATCTGATCTGAAAATGAAGACAGAAATTCAATTTAATTAGTACTATCAAAACATTGGTATGTAAATGCGGTAAACAGCTGATCATATGTGACTGTGACACTGTAACAACCTATCATTTACTATCTTTTCTATTTAAAAGAGGACCAAAAAGTTGTAGTCTAGCATTGGTGGATAATGTAGAACTTGTGGAACAATGTAAAATTCCTCAAACAATAATGAAACATGAGAACCTGAGGATGAAACATGCTGAACTCAAACGGAGTCATTAATCATATCATCTGCAGTCAGACCCTGGCATGCCTACTTGTTGGGCCCCATCTCCGTTGACCATGCTAGGTGGAGGTGGTTGTGGTGTGAGGAGTGCCAGATCTGCGCTGATTAACTGGCCGGACTCCAGTGGAGGGGTGTGTTCAGCCATGACTCCCACATTCAACCTAGAGGAGGCAAAGAATGCACAAAAGTCAAGTCAGTTGTGTACTCGGATGTAAAAGACGTCAGAGCAACTGAATAACGGAACAGTGATGTTGAAATGGTTGGAATTATTGAAGTGTTTTAATCCTGATGAATGTTTTCCCCGTCTATATTCTACAATTCAAGTCCAGTGTGCCTTTCACTTGAAGCAATTAAAGGACCCCTAAAGGTGTGATAAAAACCTAAATCGACACTGATTACATGTCAACAGCCTTCCCCTTAGAAATAATGCACTGAAGAGTCACAAATAGGCAAACAAAAACAGTCACATGACTGAGTTTCCAAATACACCAAGGTAAAATAGCAGAAAATAAACCTAGCGTCTGTGATTATATTTAATCCTAGTCATAGCAAAAAGAATAAATAGAAGCATTCAAACTCTAACCGTGTCGAACCCTTTTCACGATAGTTCATTTACCTTCCTGAGGTCAACCGAGGTAAAACACTGAATAAGCGGCACGTCGAACGTCACACGTTATTCTTCACCCGGTGCACATTTTTAACACAGCTGTGTGTAGTAACCGAGCTTAATTTTAGCCCGACTCATTGTATTTAAGTACCGAGCTGCCTGGGTGACGTGAAACAGCACAAAGAAATCTATTTTATTCTCCCAGTCACATTCCTACCACCACAACCACCACACGCATTCAACGTAACACAAATAAAAGCCCACCAGCCACAGCATGGATCTGATGACTACAAAGCATGAGCGCTCATGCGCACACACACACACACACACACACACACACACACACACACACACACACACACACACACACACACACACACACACACACACACACACACACACACACACACACACACACACACACACACACACACACACACACACACACACACACACTCCTGTGCTCCCTGTGATTGATCAGACTTGCAGTGAATCATAGGCAGGGAGCTAATAAGTAGGAAAAGGCGTGCGTCCTTGAAACTAATTAGTGTCTGGCGCATGCGTTAAAAGAGCTGATCAGCTTAATCAGCCAGCCAGCCAGCCCCATGCTTAAGTGTCATAAGAATGGATTCGACTAAAGGCCTATTTTTGGACTACTTTTGCATGGGGAGGTGGGGTAATGTAATAATTACCTACGTATCTCTGGGAAATTTAGTTCTGTCCAAATCAATCAAGTCTGTGATTTTTTAAGTGATTGCATCTGAAAAGATTACACCGCATTCTACCGCCTGTAAAATGAGCAGGAGAAATAATTCAAGGTAATATATGAACTGATCGAACCGGCATAATAACAAAACACCAGATATCTTTTAAAGGAAAAAGAGTTTTCCGCTTTCCTCTCAGTATGGACACGTCCAGGAAAATGGACTGTAAACAAAACCAAGCTTAAAACACACTAAACAATAAAACATTGATGTTTATATAGACTTGTTATAGACGTGACCCTTTTAGGGGTAAGTTATGAGGTTCCTAAGACGGGCAACAACTTTCCCAATGTGTCCTACTTATTTCGATCATAAGAATGCTTTACAAGCTTCTAATTAACATCCATACACAGTGAAGACGCTTGCATTGTTGTTATTTATGCAGAGTACGTCCAATGCAAACCAGCAACATTCTTCAGAAATATGTAAATTATAAAAGACTTGATTTAGCTAATTGCTTTTCATTAGCCACAAAGTTTAGAGCTCTCAGGAAATCCACGTCAGTCGAGAGAAAAAAGTACACGGAAAGAACAAAGGTCTTAAAGATTGCCTTGTCAGCTCTATTATCAGTGAATCAGCTGTATGAATATGATTGAGAAGTGTGTAGGCGAGTGTGTTCGTAGATCTAAACACGCTTACCCCTTTATCAGATGCTTTTATATCCGAGGCAACTTACAAATAAAGCAAAATACAAACAAAACACAAAGATGTGAAATGAGCTAATGGTGAGATATCCACCACATGATCATAGACATCTGCAGGATGGATGCAGGAAAGAAAAAAACAAAACAAAGAGAAGAATAGGAATCAGCGCAACTACACAAATGCACCATGCAGACAACAGAAATCTGCTGTTTTATGAACATAATCTACAATGGGGTGCTGTGTAATTACTATTGCAACCCCTTAATGCGATTAAATTCCTGCAACAGCTAATTTTAAAGTTTGATTTTATTCCTTACACTACAGTGAATTTCCTAACACGTGCATCATTTAATTAAAGAAGGCCAAGCAGTCTAAACATCTGTGAATGTTACATTTAATGTTTGTTTAATAAGTAGTTCATTCCTGTTATTACTTTCACTATAGCAGCTGTAAGGAGTCTTTCCTTCCCAGCCTCTCCTTTTCCTCCATCAAGACAGAACACTACCACAAAACCATCCTGAAGCCATCTTTTTACCCCAGAGCCATCAAGTACACCAAGAAACACCATCAGTGAATGCTTAGAACTTTTGCACTACACATGTTTATACACTACGTCGTATTTATGCATTCCAACACAATCTATATAATGACTTTGAAAGTGCAGTACCATTATATTAACATTAATGTTTACATTTTTAATACTTATATAAAAATTTTTTTTGCACAATATGGACTAAAACTTGTACCCTGTGCAATGACAGATAGATTTCTTTATTATCTATCCATCCATCCATCCATCCAGTGGTGGATGATGTACCGTTACAAAGCACTGACACTGGAGATTCCTTCTATAAATATTTTACTGTACAGGTAGTTCCCAACTTACGATGGAGATGCGTCCTGTTGACCCCACCGTAACTTGAAAAAAGACTTAAGTCAAGAGAGAGCCTAACCTACCCAGAAGTCTTAAAGAATGATCAGTATGGGGTACTGTACTTTGTTAATTTAACATTACAGTACATTTAGCAAAACAGAGCAATTTCCGGTATCACACTATCAACTATACAGAATATATGTATGTGTCAGTATCCGGTTCACAAGTGGAGGACGGGGCATACACTGCTACATTTCCCTGCCTCGTGAAACTCTAAATATTTTTTTCCGGTTTGTCGCCGGGCTATCGTCATCATAACATCGAAAAATTGTAAGTCCCTCAATACCTAAACAATACTGTAATAGAAAAAGCTCAATAAGCTTTGAATCAAGACCCATTGATTTTAGGAAACTAGATCTCTGTGATTCACCACATTTCACACAGAGGAGGTCAGAATACAATGGTGCTAGAGTGCACAAAGAACAACCTGGCTCTCACTGCCCCTCGTAGCCAAGTGACGTAAGCGATGGGGTGCAGCCTCACCGTCCAAATCTGCTCTCTGAGGAGCAAGAGGCCAGAGTGCGAACACGACTTCTTATTACGACTTGTGGGAAGTGAGAGAAGAGCGAGCGCACTGACAGCCAGGCTCATGTGCTACGCCTCTGAGTCAGCTGCAATTATTTCAAGTGGCGATGACATGAGCTGTCTCCCAACCCCTGTTTGGTCACACGCAAGAGTTTTCGTTTGCAATGTCACAGTACTCAACACCACCCACACAACCATACAATTCCACAATGATAAGGATATTATAGGTCAGCAAGAAAACAGGAACGCAGTGAACGAAAGAGAAAGAGAGCGAGAGAGAGAGACAGAGAAAATGGTTAATAGTGTGCAGGTGCTACTAAACCAGAGAAGCAAACACCCAGCTGGGCGTCATTTGGACCTACATGTTATCTGTGTTTAAGTAACGCTGTCAAATTGTTAACAGACCTGAGTTACCACTTCAAAGAGGCTCATGAGGAAGAAGGCTGCCAGCACTTCCCTAACTAGCCTGGTGCTGCTGGCTTGCAACAAGGCAAAGGCGGCAATGACAAATGATCTACACAGGGAGAAAAGTTGTTTCTAATTAAACTCTAAACAAAAGATTAAATGCTTTTATACAAGTACAGTCTTAAGGTGAAAAAATCTAATCTTTGCCTATTACTTAGAAAACTATAAATATATATACACACACATATATATATATATATATATATATATAAAAATCCATCATCTAAAGATTTTTTTTTTTGCCCATCAAACAATTTATATATACAGTGGATAGTTTGCAACTTTTCATTTGGAACTAAGAGTAACTCGCCAAAAATCTGATAGTTCGCGAGAAGCCACGAGTGGCTCGGAAGTTTGGAGGAACATTTCAAAACAGAGTTTATACTAATAAATGAAACAAAAATCTATTTTATTATTGTATTATTCATTTTAAGTAGTAAATAAAACATTTACAAGTTATTCACAATATTTGTTGAGTTTGCAGTAAAGTACATGTACAATTCCCCTTGAAAAAGGAACAATCAAAACCTCACCATTTTTTGTTACTCACGAGGGGTCATAGAACGTAAGCCTCGAGGTTGCACTTTGTGTGTATGTGTATGTATGTATGTATGTATGTATGTATGTATGTACGCACACACACAGTAGGCAAATCTCAAATAATGACATTAAACTAATCACGTTATTTTTACGTGTACTATGAGGCCAAATGAACACTAAATGGACAAAAGTATTAGGACTCCTGACTCCAGCCATATGTGGTTCTTCCATAAACTGTTACCACAAAGTCAAAGATGTGCAATTGTACAGAATGTCTTTGGATGTGGTAACAAAGTTCCCTTTACTTAAACTAGGAGACCCAAACATGTTCCAGCAAAACAATGCCCCTGTGCACAAAGCCAGCTGCATGAAGATATGGTTGGAGTGGAAGATTTTGAGTGGCTCAGCTGTAGAGCTCTGACCTCAACCCTATTGTATGCCTGAATTGGAATGCGATCTGCCTCCATGGCCTCCTCACCCTGCATCAAAACATGAGAAAAAATTAGCACAACCACGCTTCAAATTATATTCAGAGAAAAGCAAATAGGGATTAAAGGTGAAATGCGATGTTCAACAGCACATACAAATCTTAAACAGGTATTCACAAGACTTTAGTCTATATAATGTATGTAGACACTTGCACATTACAGCCAAATGTGGTTCTTTTTTGGAAGTTTGTAGTAAAATATCTCTAAATGCTGTAACAATAAAATTTTACTTAATTGGAAGTAAGAAACCTAAACCAGTCCCAACATGACAATGTACCTGTCCACAAAATGAGGATCTAGAGAGATGCTTTCACAAAATTGGAAGGGATAAACGAATAGCCGCTGAACTCAATCACACTGCACCTTTTTAATAAATAAAACACTGACTGCACAACACTTCAATGCCTGATCTCAGTAAATATCTTGTGGCTGAATATGCACATATCCCACAAAAGTCACAGTAAGCTAGAAACGAGAGACTTACGGATAGTGAAAAATTATTAACTACATTCCACCATCATTTGAAATTAGTTACTCATATTTCTTTCAAATCCTGCTCCAAAGATCACGGCTGGTTATCTGCACGTCACATTTACGCTGATTTTAGTTGAATCATGGCCCCATAACAATATGTAAACCTTGCCTTGCCTTGTTGATGCCAGAGGTCAGAGGAGAATGGCCAGACTGGTTTGAGCTGATAGAAAGGCAACAGTAACTCAAATAGCCACTTGTTACAACCGAGGTATGCAGAAGAGCATCTCTGAACGCACATGGTGAACCTTGAGGTGGCTGGGCTACAGCAGCAGAAGACCACACCGGGTGCCACTCCTGACAGCTAAGAACAGGAAACTGGGGCTACAAATCGCACAGGACAAAAGAAGATTGAAAAAACATTGCCTGGTCTGAGGAGTCTCCATTTCTGCTGCGGCATTCGGATGGTAGGGTCAGAATTTGGCATCAACAACATAAAAGCATGGATCCATCCTGCCTTGTATCAATTCAGGCTGGTTGTGGTGGTGTTATGGTGTGGGGGATATTTTCTTGACACACTTTGGGCCAATTAGTACCAATTGAGCATTGTGTCAACACCACAGCCTACCTGAGTATTGTTGCTGACCATGTCCATCCCTTTATGACCACAGTGTATCTCTGATGGCTACTTCCAGCAGGATAACGCGCCATGTCAAAGCGCGAATCATCTCAGACTGGTTACTTGAACATGACAATGAGTTCACTGTACTCAAATGGTCTCCACAGTCACCAGATCTCAATCCAATAGCACACATTTGGGATGTGGTGGAACAGGAGATTCACATCATGGATGTGCAGTCGACAAATCTGCAGCCACTGTGTGATGCTATCACGTCAATATGGACCAAAATCTCTGAGGAATGTTTCCAGTACCTTGTTGAATCTATGCCACAAAGGATTAAGGCAGTTCTAAAGGCAAAAGGGGGTCCAACCCGGTACTAGTAAGGTGTACCTAATAAAGTGGCCGGTGAGTGTATGTATATATATATATATATATATATATATATATATATATATATATATATATATATATATATATATATATATATATATATAGAAACCAGTTGGCATTTCATTCACCTAATTCTGAACCTGATTATTTACACAGTACAACGAGGGAAAATTTAAAGGCTACTTTAAGGACTTTCCCCAGGTTTCTGTGGTCCAGTCAAGTCAAGAAACTTTTATTTTTTTACTATTTTACGGTCATTTCTTTCATACACAGTGAAAATCCCTAAACATGCCTCTAGGACACTGGTGCTACACTTAACAACGTAACGCTACATCAAGTGGAAGATACTGTTCTTTTGAAAGCACATTAAAAAGGGCGAACCCTGTATTTAAAATAAGCTTTCTAATTTTCTAATCAACAGCAAAAAACTGCAGTAAAAACAACTGCAGTAAAAAGTCAGGCTACCCACATCCCTACAACAGCCGTTTGACTGAACTTTATCCAATCTCAACACACACACAACTTCCTTCCCAATTTTTTTTTTTTTGTTGTTGTTTTACAGAAATTATGCTGAAACTACATGACATGAGAAAAGAAAAAAACTAATGCTAGGTGGGTGGGGAAATAGAAAATGGGAAAACAAGAATGAAATATGAATAGAGATGACCCATGAACACATCTGTTCAACTGACAAGAGAAGAACGAGAGAAAAAAAAAATAATCCCTCGATGGGAACAAGCAAAATTTCTCAAGCAAAAAATCCTGCCCTTAAAATGCACAAAAGTACATACAAAAAAATAATCCATATAAATTCACACTGTTTAAATTTAGAAATAAACTAAAAATATTAAATATATATGTTTATAAAATTTTATATTTTAAATTTAAGTGCAATGTGAGTTATATCACCTACCTACATCCATCTGATCAGTGAAGCCGGAAATAAAAATGATAAAATAAAATGTATAAAGTGACTTCCAGGGTCAGCCAGATAAGTTCAGCTATGCCTATTCAATTATTGTATTATTTTTTCTATTCACATAAGCTATAAGGAAGAACATTATCATTGATTTGACAGTACTGTCATTAAAATAATACTACACTCTAATCCCATGTGAAATAATGGACAGTGACAGAAAAGTAGACTTACCAGAACTACAACACTGCACTGCTTTCTTCACTTTATTATTAGGTTTTCGGTTTCATTGATTCAACACTCAGTGCACTGTGGTTTCTCACTACACAGTTTCAGTACCTTTCCGATCATTATGCTCTGTACACCTGGTCCTGCACTACAGCCGTTTGAATTTTGTGTACACAGACCGAACCTGGACTGTCAAACTCAGAAACATAAAGAAAAGGCACATTGCACACCACATACACAACAGCACAAACGTCTGTTCCAATATGCCTGATTCTAACCAATTCAAAGCAAAGGTAACTAGAAGAATAAGCAGAGGTGTAGCATCAAAGAACTCCAGAATCATGCACAGCTGGACAAATAAATCCATTAGTGAACACACAGAGCGAGTAAAAGCTGAAATGTACTGCCCTCAATCACATCACTGGCAAAATATATTAATCAGCAGGCACCTCGTTAGGTTTGCATTGCACTTCATGTTGATTGGAGTCAAACTTCTTGATTCCAACAGCTTAATTTGAGCGTATAAATCAATACGTGAAGTAAATATTCCTCTACCGCCAGCATTATCACCTTTCAGCCGATGTATGTAGTGCAGCAGGTGTGATTCAGACCATTATCATTGCACTAATGCGCATTCAGTTGGATATTAAAATTATATATATATATATATATATATATATATATATATATATATATATATATATATATATATATATATATACATACATACATACACACATACATATATATACACATATATATATACACACACACACACACACACACACACACACACACACACACACACACCTTGACCTACGAGTTTAATTCGTTCCGTGGCTTAGCTCGTATCTGAATTTGCTCGCACATCAAATCAATTTTCCCCATTGAAAATACTTTAAATGGTATTAATTCATAGCCCGGATAAATTGGGGAGGGTTGCGTTAGGAAGGGCATCCAGCGTAAAACATGTGCCAAATCAAACGTGCGGAGGATCCGCTGTGGCGACCCCTAACGGGAGAAGCCGAAAAGAAAGAATCCGTTTCATGTTATTAAATTGGTTATTATGTTATTATTAAAATACATTTCTAAATAACAAATCTTGTATAAAAACATAATAGAAAGAGTATGTAAAGATATAAGGATTTATACAGTGTATTTACCTTGAAGATGAGACGACTTGAGCTAACAGACGCCGGCGGAGGGGGGCGGGGGGCAGGGGGGGGAGGCGATAAGCGGCAGAAGAGGGAAAACAGGATTTTTTTGCTACTCTCTCTATCACTCCTGTACACTACGTATCCCTAAAGTTTAAATTTTTTACTTTTTCTTTTTTGCTTATCTTAATTTTCGTCACAGTCTTCGCTTTCTGGCTTCGTTTCGCCATCTAGCAACGACGTCTCGAGCTCGTACCTCAATTTTTTGCTCGCGTAACAAAGCAAAAAAATAAATCAATCGACCGAGTGACCGCTCGTATCTCAGAAAACTCGTACAATAATGCACTCGTAGGTCATGGCAACACTGTATATTATAAAAAATAAAAAATTGTTTGCAGGTCATTAAAAATGGGGGAATTATTTCTACTCGTCCACTGGTAAATATGAAATTAAAGCTAACGGCTTGTTCTGAGCTGAGGGCTTGTGATTAGCTCCCCTCTATACAATATTACAACTAGAGTTCAACCGATAGTGGATTTTACCGATACCGATAGCTAGGTTGGATTGTATTCACCGATACCCAATTGAGTACAGTTTTTAAATTGGATAGTGGATATAAAAAAATTATAAAATAAAAAACACCATGTAAAATAGTACTGAACTTTACATAAATATAAAAATTTTATAATAATTAGTACTAGTCATGAAAATGTGCTAAAGGAAATAAATATGAATATATGCATTAATAAATATAATTATATAATTAATAAATAATAAATATATCAAATATAATATAGCGCTCTCTGTGCAGCGTGCAGCCTCATGTGTTAAAAAAAAAACAGCTTGTGGCTTTAGTAATTCGCCTCTAGAATTTCATCTGCTCTTGTAAAAACACTGTATGCATTTTTGCCGATAGCTGATAGTTCCAGCAATTAATCAGTCAACCTCTAATTACAACTGCGGTACATTTGCTATAAATAGATGTAACTCATTTCTCCAAATGGCATACGAGAATTTTACAGCTGCATAAGCTGACAACCTCACAATATTCTGCACATCTGGGACAGTCTATGGGCACATGCAGCACCACCACTCCTATTAGCCTTTGAGGGTAAATGCTTTTATTTAATTCCAGTGTTACATGACATCCAAGTTCATATTGACAGGAAAATTTTCCATTCCATACACGATATCTAAACACGTCATGTTAAATTTGCCACAGAATGCAAATGAACAGCATACGCGTACAACCCTGATGTACATATACAGTGAGGAAAATAAGTATTTGAACACCCTGCTATTTTGCAAGTTCTCCCACTTAGAAATCATGGAGGGGTCTGAAATTGTCATCGTGGGTGCATGTCCACTGAGAGAGACATAATCTAAAAACAAAAATCCAGAAATCACAATGTATTATTTTTAAACTATTTATTTGTATGATACAGCTGCAAATAAGTATTTGAACACCTGTCTATCAGCTAGAATTCTGACCCTCAAAGACCTGTTAGTCTGCCTTTAAAATGTCCACCTCCACTACATTTATTATCCTAAATTAGATGCACCTGTTTGAGGTCGTTAGCTGCATAAAGACACCTGTCCACCCCATACAATCAGTAAGAATCCAACTACTAACATGGCCAAGACCAAAGAGCTGTCCAAAGACACTAGAGACAAAATTGTACACCTCCACAAGGCTGGAAAGGGCTACGGGGAAATTGCTAAGCAGCTTGGTGAAAAAAGGTCCACTGTTGGAGCAATCTTTAGAAAATGGAAGAAGCTAAACATGACCGTCAATCTCCCTCGGACTGGGCCTCCATGCAAGATCTCACCTCGTGGGGTCTCAATGATCCTAAGGAAGGTAAGAAATCAGCCCAGAACTACACGGAAGGAGCTGGTCAATGACCTGAAAAGAGCTGGGACCACCGTTTCCAAGGTTACTGTTGGTAATACACTAAGACGTCATGGTTTGAAATCATGCATGGCACGGAAGGTTCCCCTGCTTAAACCAGCACATGTCCAGGCACGTCTTAAGTTTGCCAATGACCATTTGGATGATCCAGAGGAGTCATGGGAAAAAGTCATGTGGTCAGATGAGACTAAAATAGAACTTTTAAGTCATAATTCCACTAAACGTGTTTGGAGGAAGAAGAAGAATGAGTACAATCCCAAGAACACCATCCCTACTGTGAAGCATGGGGGTGGTAGCATCATGCTTTGGGGGTGTTTTTCTGCACATGGAACAGGGCCACTGCACTGTATTAAGGAGAAGATGACCGGGGCCATGTATTGCGAGATTTTGGGGAAAAACCTCCTACCCTCAGTTAGAGCATTGAAGATGGGTCGAGGCGGGGTCTTCCAACATGACAATGACCCGAAGCACACAGCCAGGATAACCAAGGAGTGGCTCTGTAAGAAGCATATCAAGGTTCTGGCATGGCCTAGCCAGTCTCCAGACCTAAACCCAGTAGAGAATCTTTGGAGGGAGCTCAAACTCCGTGTTTCTCAGCAACAGGCCAGAAACCTGACTGATCTAGAGAAGATCTGTGTGGAGGAGTGGGCTAAAATCCCTCCTGCAGTGTGTGCAAACCTGGTGAAAAACTACAGGAAACGTTTGCCCTCTGTAATTGCAAACAAATGCTACTGTACCAAATATTAACATTGACTTTCTCAGGTGTTCAAATACTTATTTGCAGCTGTATCATACAAATAAATAGTTAAAAAATCATACATTTTGATTTCTGGTTTTTTTTTTTTAGATTATGTCTCTCACAGTGGACATGCACCTACGATGACAATTTCAGACCCCTCCATGATTTCTAAGTGGGAGAACTTGCAAAATAGCAGGGTGTTCAAATACTTATTTTCCTCACTATAACTAACTAGCGTTTTATCTACATTGACACAATAAATGTGCCATTTAAAATCTGCTTGCAAAATAAACATGACCATGGCAGGACTGGAAGATTGGCTGGTTTTGGAGAGGGAGGGGTCGGCCTTGTGGTGTATTTTTGAGCAGTGACAAATCATTTTAACTGTGGCTATCAAGAGTCATGGAAAAATAAGGAGAATCAACAAAAGAGTACAGTTAGCTCTGTATTATCTTTTAAAGAAACTAAGGAGGAGCCATAAATATGAAAAACATATGGGTTTTGTGCAGGGCAGTTCGTTGGTAATCTATCTTGCTTGCCAACTTTGCCAAGGTGATTATTAGCAAGCTGGCCAGCTTAACGGTCATGGGAAAAAAACGTTGAAGAAAAAAAAAAATAATGTGCAGGCTGGTCATAGAGGCTTATTCCACACTTCTGCATAGAAGTATGACAAAGTGGTTTTTCTGAGGTCACAGCAGTTGTGCCATCGGTCTATGATGTGATGAAATACATTGTAATAAGTGCAATTATTATTTTTTTTTTTTGCAAAAGTTAAAAAAATTTCCTTTGAGTCTGCTAGCTTTGTCCCTCATCACTGCATAACCAGTGTAAAGAAACAAGGCAATAGAACTTTGTCATGGCAGTGAAGCTTAACATGAGCTCAAAAGTTTCACAAGCACCTCTTTTCTCCTGACAAAGAAACAAAAATGCAAGTGAGGGAACATGAGGAATAGGACATGGTGGTTCCATTTGCGTTGTTGTGTTTCAGCTTTAATGCACTGCAACAAATGTTAGCTTTTGTACATTTTTCTCATGTCACAGACCGGTCAAGCTTTAACAGTTGCATAGCCTACACTAGTCTAAATGTTGGTTAGCCACAAAAGCAGCACCTTCGTTTCTATATTCCGAAGGCGCTTACACCGCAGTTAGTCATGCGAAATATACTAAGATACACAAAATTCATAAAAATTAATTACTTAATACTGAATAACTTTGAAGTAGTTGGGAGAGTTAGTGTGTGTGTGTGTGTGTATTTAGTGTATGTAGTGTAGTTCACGTGAGCCATTTAATTTTATCATGTCAGCAAAAAAGATGCTCCTGACAGCACTTTTTCCTGTTGAGGAGAAAGAAGGAAAGGAAAAAGAAAAAAAAGAAAAGCATAAAAAAAAAAAAAAACATGAACCTTTATAGATGCAACATCACACAGACAGTGTGCTTTTTTTCACATATACTGCAAAGCTTTGTAAACTTGTGTTAACATTTTACATGAATGTGATAAAAAAAAACAAAAAACTAAAAATTATCATTAATTCATGAGACCAACCAAATTGATCAAGCTTGCGTCTTTCACTATGCCACTGTTCAACGTTATATATGAAGTGTGACATTCACTGAAGGAAGGTGATTTCTTCCTTCAGTGAATGTCACACTTCATATATAACGTTGAACAGTGGCATAGTGAAAGACGCAAGCTTGATCAATTCGAAATTAAAAATGATGCTGCTCATTTTGCTCATGCTTGCTTTAAAGATCATAAACGCTACAGAGCAACTTTAACAACGCTACAGCTGACGCTACAGATACTTACTTCTCTAGTAAGTAACTTCTAGACCAACTAGGGCCTACAAGCATAAATCTGGCCCACCATGTCTAAAAGAGGTGTCATTTGAGGGAAAAAAGAACAAAAAAAAACTACAAGATTTTAAATAATAAACATGTTCGTGTCTCCCTTTAGACGTCAGCTGTAGCGTTGTTAAAGTTGCTCTGTAGCGTTTATGATCTTTAAAGCAAACATGAGCAAAATGAGCAGCATCATTTTGATAAAATGTTTATTGTTTCTTTAGAGCTGAGGCATTAAAAAAAAGGCATGTTAAAAGGCCAACTATTCAGGCTGAAAACAAATATCTGAGCAAGACTTAGGCAATAGTTTTCCCTGGAGCTGAAACAATATGGAGATCAACATCAGGTACATACACAGTCATCAGTATCAATAACACAAGCGTTGGTGAAGCTAATGCTGTAGCATTATACTAATCCAATCTATGTCTTTGTGGAATTGGATACATAAATGATTCACATTAACCTGCATAATATTTGTCAATGCAAGGCTTGATTCTCATTATTTGTCATTAAAAATGAGCACACTTCAAACAGTGAGGACCAACCTGTCTCCACTTTAACTTCACCTGCTCACACCCCAACACACCAAGCCCATGAGGTTAGGCATCATTAATCTCACTCCTGCAGACGTGGCGATGCAGCTGAAGTTCTCATCACAATCCGGCTACTGGCCAAATCGTGGCCTGCTTATATTCAGAAGGATTAAGTGCAACCCAATCTGCCATGCATACACAAAAGCCTATTGCTCTACACACAATGTGGAGACTCAGAAAAGAAACAAACGGACACTGTGTTGGTCGGAGCACAAGTATGTGGCAAAGCGGTGAGGCGTTACACCAGCAGCAGAGCAGAACAGACACAAAAGGCTAAAAGGTCAAATAACTTCGTTATACAAGGTTTCAGCTGTGAAAATTGAAGCGAGTGAAAATGATGCACTGATATAAAATATCTGGGGTATAAAAATGCCCAAATTGCTCACATAGTATTTAAGTCTTGGAAATATGAACCTCCTGCGTGTAATATTATTATTCATTTTTTTGGTCGCCAAAAATACAATGGTCGCTTTAAATATTTTTTGGTCTTGAGTTTAAAACCTCAGAGATCTAGGCAGCGCAACAGTGCGTTCTCGTAAAACATGATTCAAGCCTGATTTATGTGAGCTGACTGATCAGAATTGCGAAAACAAGTTGCTGATAAGATCATCCAAAACAAGGATCAAGAGACAAATTTGTTTTGGTTGCTTTTGTGATTTGTAAGAACGCACGATCCTGTCTGCCTTTGCAATAAAAAAAAAAAAAACAACACAACGGGAAAAAAAAAAATATATATATATATATATATAATTAAACTGGATTAGTTAAACATGCCCCACCAAGATCTGTGCAGTGTATGACTTATTCTGAAGCTTCTTTCGCAACTAAAAGTCCGAAGCGACCATGAGTTGTGTTATTAGTTCATGTGTTATTTCTACTGTACAAGCACACGAAAACTTGTTTACAACAGGAGTTCCTTTGACTTGTATTTTCACTATCGAAATCTGTTTAAAGGGATTGTCCCACTGTTTCACAATCATCTAATGGACTTGTGAAAGTGTAGTGTCATGTCTGAAGAAAAAAAAAAAAACAGTACATTTATATAACAAAGTGGAAAGTTCAATGCACATACAGACAAGCATGAACACAGAGGGCATGACACTTGAGCCAAACACTTTGGTTTTCCATCTAAAACCTTAAACGAGGGATTAAAACTGACTCATGCAACAGGCAGGTTTATAATTCATCTCTTTATTTCTTTTATCGTGTCCTGGAAGATTAAGTTTATGAATGAAACTGAGGGGGAAAGGATGCCTGAATGCACGCAGGCTGCAGTCCTGTTAGTTTAGAGTGGATAGCAGGCACTTATGCGAGCAGAGTTAAATGGATCCCAGATAAACGTTGACGTGTGCACTTTACAGATCCATGTCCAGTTAGCTAGCCTGCTAGATTTCCACTGACACCTGGTTCCTGGTGGTGCAACTGGGCTAGCAAGCGAGCTCCATCGTGTCGTCTGAATCTAACGAGTTTGCTTTAGGGGTCGTTTTCAACACTATTATCAGTATATATATATATATATATATATATATATATATATACACGTGCGCGTGTGTGTGTGTGTGAGGTGCTAGCTCGCTAACGCCGAGTTTCTACTCACTCGCTGCAGTTGTTCCTCCTCGTTCCGCTTCTTTCGCCAAACGGGTTCTGTATTCTGTGAGCAGGCTTCGTTGTTTGGTGTTTTTATATTAAAATAAAACTCTCTCAGAAACCTTATATCGCTTGACCGAAACTGTTAGACGAGAACAGCCGACGAGCTACTAGCAGCTAGCGTCTATATCTACGTGTCCCACTGCTATTAGCTAAAGCCTTCCACTATATAAAACAACCCGAGTTAAACACACAGACTCGCTACGTTGCTCGACGAGCTTTAAAACATCCCTGACTTCCAGCACAACACATAGCGGACGTGTTTTCCTTACGAGAGAAGGTTAAACGACACGTTGTGGTTGTCTCCAAACTGTTCCTCCACTTCTGCAGCTCAGCCTCCAGCTGAACGGGAGCTCGGCTCTTTAACCGTTTGGACGCCCGCCATTATGCTGCTCACTCAGGAATGTACACAATCCCCTTGCGCATGCGTATCAGCGCCCTGAGGCTCGGACACGCAGCTCTTCAGATGGCCCTGGTGTTGCATAAGTCACAATTCTTTGCATAAGTCTTTGCTTCTGGGATTTTTCTTTTTATTTATTTTTTTATTTTTTTTGCACAATACATGATAATATATAAAGTCTCAGTACTAAATTCACGTAGAAGGCTGCAAATATAGTGCAGCTCAAGTCTTCAATAGTAGAGTAGTCATCATCATCATAATCATCATCATAATATCATATCATATATTAAACTTTTCAGTCATGTTTAGTTTCCGCTTTATCCTGCTCAGGGTTCTGGTGGATCCGGAGTCTTTCCCAGGAACACTGGGAAAGACACACACACATTCACTTTCACATCTAGGAGAAATTCAGCAACTTGCATATTTTATACAGGTGAGAGGAAACCAGAGCTCCTAGGAGAAACTAGGGAGAATGAAAAAAAAGCTACCCACTGTGGATCTGTAATGATCATAATTCACAATTATAAATAACAGATTCATAAATAACCTGCCTGATTTATCTCAGTTTCACATTAAACCCATAACTGCTGATCATCTTGATGAGATGGCGAACAACATAGACCTTATCCTCACTAGCACTTTAGACACTGTTGCCCCCATCCGGTTAAAAAAGGTTCGAGAACAAGCACCTGCACCTTGGTATAATAGTCATACGCATGCCCTAAAGAGAACAACACGTAATCTGGAGAGAAAATGGAGGAAAACTAAATTGGAGGTATTTAGAATTGCGTATAAAGACAGTATGCTTAGCTACAGACAGGCGCTAAAAGCTGCTAGAGCTGAACACCTGAGCAAACTCATAGAAAATAACAAAAACAACCCCAGGTTCCTTTTCAGTACAGTCGCTAAATTAACAACAAATCAGGGATCTGAAAAATGTGTTCCATCACAGTTTAGTAGTGAGGACTTTATGAATTTCTTCACTGAAAAAATAGATAACATTAGAAAAACAATTGTGGCAGTTCAACCTCTGACAGCATCTCCCGACACAATCGTACTTACAACCCCACAACTACACTGTTTTACATGTATAGGACAGGAAGAGCTGTATGATGCTATTATGAAAGCTAAATCAACAACATGTCAGTTAGATCCAATTCCCACTAAACTACTGAAGGAAGTGTTATATACAGCTGGTGAGCCTCTTTTAAATATTATTAACTCCTCACTATCGTTAGGTCATGTCCCTAAATCCCTCAAGTTAGCAGTTATTAAGCCCCTCATTAAAAAACCTAATCTGGATCCAAACACACTATTGAATTACAGACCAATTTCAAATCTCCCATTTATGTCTAAGATTTTAGAAAAGATTGTCGCTGCCCAGTTATGTAACCACTTGCAGGAGAACAATATCTTTGAAGAGTTTCAGTCAGGTTTTAGGCCCCATCATAGCACAGAAACTGCTCTAGTTAAAATCACTAACGACCTGTTTTTAGCTTCAGACCAAGGCTACATCTCCCTATTAGTTTTACTAGATCTTAGTGCTGCGTTCGACACTATAGATCATGATCTTCTCCTCGATCGCTTACAGAATTACATCGGTATTCAGGGACAGGCATTAAGCTGGTTTAAATCCTACCTGTCCAATCGTTACCATTTCGTAGATTTAAATTGAGAGCTATCCAGGATAATGCTAGTAAATTATGGCGTGCCACAAGGGTCAGTTCTGGGACCCCTGCTTTTTACAATATACATGCTTCCATTAGGAAATATTATTAGAAGGCATGGAATTAGCTTCAATTGTTATGCTGATGATACCCAGCTATATATTTCATCCAAACCAGGCGATACAGCTCAATTAGCTCGCATAACTGAGTGTGTTGAAGAAATAAGAGATTGGATGACCCATAACTTTCTGCTATTAAATTCTGATAAAACGGAGATTTTGCTCATCGGCCCAAAAAATAGTACACAGAAGCTCCGGCATCTCAGCCTGCATTTAGACGGTTGTTCTGTAACTACTAGTTCAACGGTAAAAGACCTGGGAGTTATTTTAGACAGCAACTTATCTTTCAAAAATCACATCAATCAAGTTACAAAAACAGCCTTCTTTCACCTTAGAAATATTTCTAAGCTAAGAAATATGTTATCTATATCTGATGCAGAGAAGCTCGTCCATGCGTTTATGACCTCTAGAATAGACTACTGTAATGCATTACTAGGTGGATGTCCTGCATCATTAATAAACAAGCTTCAGTTAGTTCAGAATGCCGCAGCAAGAGTTCTTACTAGGTCAAGAAAATACGATCATATAACCCCAATCTTATCGTCCCTACATTGGCTTCCTATTAAGTTTCGAATAGACTACAAACTACTGCTACTCACTTATAAAGCACTAAATGGTTTGGCTCCCATGTATCTATCCAGTCTTTTAACACGCTACAATCCGTCACGCTCCCTGAGATCTCAAAACTCTGGGCTTCTAGTAGTTCCTAGAATAGCAAAGTCCACTAAAGGCGGTAGAGCATTTTCACATTTAGCTCCTAAACTCTGGAATAGTCTTCCTGACAGTGTTCGGGGTTCAGATACACTCTCCCAGTTTAAGTGCAGATTAAAAACATATCTTTTTAGCAAAGCCTACACATAACACACATCACACACATCACATCACAACCTTGTGCTCCAGAATATATGATTAACTGCACATTATCAACTTGTGCTGTTAATATCATGAACAGCAGCTACGCTAATTCCTCTCCACTGCTTCTCTTTCTCTCCCCATCCCGAGGCATCCTGAGGTTTGGCCAGCTCCAGTCACGTCCCACCTCGTGAAGATTATGGACCTATGGATGATCATGGAGAAGTAGATGCCGAGTGTTTAAAGGCCCTGGCATGGAGAAGCTGATGCTGGATCTATGATGATCACAAATTGTTCTGTATTGTTGAAAGATTTATGACCAAACTTTTGATGTCACCCATATGAGGATGGGTTCCCCTTTGAGTCTGGTTCCTCTCAAGGTTTCTTCCTCATATCATCTAAGGGAGTTTTTCCTTGCCACTGTCGCCACGGCTTGCTCATCAGGGACAAACGCACACCATTCACCTTCACTGTTGTTTTCTGTAAAGCTGCTTTGAGACAATGTCTGTTGTGAAAAGCGCTATACAAATAAACTTGACTTGACTTGACAATGCATAATCACTTCTCAATCTGTGACTTTTCTGAGTTTTTCTAAAATAGTAAGAATTAATATCTTGCACCATATTTTATGTTCTAAAGCCACTTCTTTTCACCCTGTTCACGAACGATCGCGATAGCAATCTGGCTGCATTTGAACCAGCAGTAATTGCTGCAAAAAATTTGATAAAAGTGTTGGCCTCATCTCAAATAATGCTGAAGTGACAAAGGAAAGAGGTACAACAACTTGAGAACTGGTGCAAAAAAAAAAAACTCGTCTTAAATGTCATTAAAAAATAAATGATGTGGTGGACTTTTTTGAGGACACAATCTACAACGAAACACCTGTGAAGTTTCAGGTAAACATCACCAATGACCTCACATGGGCTCCTTACTTTTAGATTAAAGAAGCACACAGATGTCTGTACTCCTTGAGGAAGTCAAAAGGGCAGGTATACAGTCAGCTATCCATACCAGCTTCATTGATTCTGTCCTGACCCACAGCATTACAGTCTTGTGTGCTAAATGTACTGAATCGTAGAGAAAAACACTCCAGAGGGCGATGAAGCATGGCTAGAAAGTCACAGGTACCAGCCTCTTCATTAATAACATTTACACAAGACAGTGTACATGAAGGCCCAAAGCATCTAGGCAGCACAATGCTCCCCTTAGGGAAAGTACTGCAGAGCAATTCAGCCCAAACCATCAGTACTCATGAATAGCTTCTTTCCCCAAGCTGGAAGACCTCTGAACAGCTCATACTCCTCAGATTAAACCTTCACATACCTTGTCACAATTAATCTCACAGCACCACATACACTGTATTTGTACTGCTATTAAACCTGTCAACCTATATGCTTTATCCATTCTTAGTAGCTCAGTGCAGAAAAAGACTAAGGTATATGATGTTCAAAACATTTTCCTGAGTAGGAATTTTAAATCAGAAATTCATTTTGCAAACTGCCATTGCTCTATTGTTACAACCCAATAAGAAGCTAAACTAGGAAGGAATATAAAATGAAAAAAAAAAAAAAGAATAAAATACTGTATATTGTAGCTCATTAGGGTCCATTTTGCATTGAGGGTGTACTTTGAATTTTGTGGTCACTTTATTAAAGTACATCTTGTATCTACATTCATTTGCCATTTTAAAGAGTTTCTACCACATTGTTGTGCCTGCATTATGGTAATGGAATTCAGCATTACTGTGCGTGTCTGTGGCAGGAGGAGAAGAAGTGTATCGGGTTCACCAGTGATGCTGTTTATATAATTTACACACACACACACACACACACACACACACACACACACCTTGTTTGTCCAGTTCGACACTATCAACCTGAATCCTATAACCAGTCTCAGTTTCTGACCACATCACTGCCATTTAATGATTATCTTTGGTTGATTTTTTATTTTTTTTTAACTCATACCGGTCAATAAAGAGCACTGATGATGAGCATGTCAATGTCACTGATGGTCCATCACCCTGATTATATCTGATCATTGACGGTCCTATAGTGTTTCTTTTCAGCTAATGGACAGTGTTGAGGCTGGCATCCTGTGCATAGCAATAAGCAAGTTATATTTAGAAATTAAAATTATACAGTGTTATAATTATACAGAATATTAAAATTATACAATTATACATAAAATTATACAGTGTACTTGTATAGTAGAATCAAAGGCAGGTTAATTTAAAAACATGTGCATTGAGAAATGTGGAAGCGTCCTAATCGTTCTCAGGGATCCTGTGTTTTGGTACTTAGTAGTCCAAAATGCTCTAATCAGATGCGTTTACAGTGTTTTACAAGCCTATTAGTAAGGGCTATTTATTAGGTTGAAGTCCTTTTATTTGTGCTCTACTAATTAATTTAGTGATAAAGTGCAAATACATTGTATAACTCCACCAAATATACACTTTAACTATAAGAAATAATCAGGTTTACGAGTTTTAGGTGGTTATGCAAACATATACTGTTATATACCCTCTCAGCTAAAAAGTGGTAAACTGCACCTTTCCTTGTCTTTTAGGGTGAAACATTCAAAGTTCAAAGTTTGTACCTTTAGCAGTTGTGGGCTTGAATCACATGACTTGGACTTAAAAAATGTGCTGACTTTCAGCTCAACTTTGATTAACAATCACAAGAAACGTCTTTTGACTCAAATGTTGCGTTGACGTTCAGTTAACTTGCACTAGACAAAGTATTTGTAATACTTTCGCAAAGCAAATCCCAAAAACAATGCCAAAATGAATTGAAATAAATGGGTACGCCTAGTGAAAACAGCATTTACTGTGTGCTACTGCGACTACTGTAAAACTGAAATGAAATATCCAAAGTTTTAATAATAATTTTTATGCATCTTACATATATCCTTATTTTTTTTTATATGTTTTACAAATTATACAATTTGTCTACATTGTAATGAAAATCAATTGTAAAAAGGTTGCATGATTTGTGTTAATTTACTTGAATAATTATTATATTACTCTGACTTGGTTAAGAGCATATTATAACTTGTTTAGATTATTATTATTATATTATATTATATATTATATTATTATTATTGACAGTTAAGCAATAGTGGTATTACACGTTATGCATTTTTTAAAAGTTATGTTAGCACAATTTGACATTTTTTTTTTACAATTTATTTCCTGAAAGAGTTTTTCAATTGACAGATCCGGCTTATTATAAAAAAAAAGATTATTATGACGTCTCTAGAGTAATATTAGAAAATGTAATACTTAAACATACAGTCTGTATCTAGCACATGCCAGAAACAAGAAATAGTCATGTAAAGATAGATACAGTAGTGGTGTGTAATTCATTTAAAAAAAGACCAGCAGGTGACGCTGTTAGTAAATATATTGGAATGGGCATCATAAAAGTCCCATTCATAACCGTTGAACATTTTGACCTAAAGTTCCATATGGATCTGATAACATTACTTGAATTAAGCATGCAATATCACTATAAAGTCATTTAATTATCTTCTATTCTTTTCCAAGCCATGTGAAAGGGTTAGTGTAAACTAAGCTCTATCAATTATGTATATCAGGTTTGCCTTATCAAATTTCCACTGTTGTGCACCATTTTTAGCACAGTAAATAAGGTCCTGCCATTTTGTATTAACCAACACTTTATTGCCCTGCTATGTTCAACACCTTTGTGGTACAAATGTGGAATGTGAGTCTCTAATTCAGAGATCAGTTTTAAGAGGAAAATATCTTCCAAATCAGATATATTCAAAATAATGTTAGCAAACATTTAGTGGACACACATTTATATGTTACATATATATTACATGTGTAGTTGTGCAGCTTTCTGCTTATATTTAACCACAAAACCTTTACACAATGAGCAGTAATTCAAAAATATTGTTTCTTGTTAAATGTTTTTTACAACTGTACTACATATATATATATATATATATATATATATATATATATATATATATATATATATATATATATATTAATGTGAATGGTACATACATAAATGGTAGAGTCACTGACTCTTCAGGAAATAAAGATAAACAACAGTTTTAACATATTAAACAACATAAAGCTGCCAGGACTGAGTATAGCTGAAATTAATTTAATTAATTTAATTCTTGGTCACATGTTATTTTGTTTCAGGTACCCAAAACGTCTTGTTGTTTTGTTACTCTCACATCTGGCTTTCTTTTACGCACATTTCACATACCATTTTGAGCACACACCTCTTTCAACTCTTCCCTTGTAGTATTTGCTGAACGTTTTTCCTTCCGATTGAGTCTTTTGCTCAGCGTCCTCTGTTTTTTCCTATGCCAAAAGCTCCAGAATCTTTCACCCACAAAGAAGTATAGAAGAGGATCCAAACAACTGTTCCCAGCAGCCAGGCAATGTGTAATCACAGCTGTTTTTCTTACTAATTCAACATACTGACATGATTGATAGGCCTTGTTATTGAACTGCCTTTCAACTTCCAGAAAGACAGTGCGCACAACATGATACGGCATATAGCACACCAGGAAAAGAAGGAGAACGATGATCACCAGCGCGCAGGACTTGTTGTAATGGGGGTTTCTCCTCCCTTGACCATTTTTGAGCTGTAGCAATTTCCTGGCTGCAACTAAATAACAGATTGTAATGACTACAAAAGGTAAGATAAAGCCTAAGGACAGAGCAGCTTTGTTCAAGGTGATGATGGACGATTGAGACAGGTCCAGCTCAAGGCATTTGATCTGGCCAGATTGATCCTGAGACGTGCCGGCATACAAAAGAGGGATGGATGCTACTAA
The DNA here is from genome assembly GCF_946808225.1 of Silurus aristotelis. Taxonomy (NCBI): domain Eukaryota; kingdom Metazoa; phylum Chordata; class Actinopteri; order Siluriformes; family Siluridae; genus Silurus; species Silurus aristotelis. The sequence goes on along the minus strand of NC_139581.1, from coordinate 11,832,640 downwards.
CACCAACAGCCAAATGAAGCCAGACACCAAGAAAGCTCCTTGGTTACTCTGTAAATACACATAGCTGTAAGGCTTAATAATGGCCACAAAGCGAAATACACTAAGGACCATTAAGAAGTAAATGCTGCCATACATGTTGACGTAGAACACAAAACCCATGATGCGACAAGTGATATCCCCAAAAACCCAGTTGAAATCCATGAGGAAGTAGATGGCTCGGAACGGCAGCGAACACACCAGCATCAGGTCAGAAATTAGAAGGTTTATCATGAGGAAATGGACTGCACTGAAGGTTTTTCTTGTCCTACTCACACCGATGAAGAAATATAGCGAGACAAGGCTGGCAAATAATCCTAGGAAGAAGATACACAAGTAGACGGTTGGATAAACATTCCGTTTGAAGTCACTGATTGAACAGTTTTGATCAGGGCTTTGTGACCTGTTCATCATAGCTGCTGCAAAGAAAGAAAAAACAAATTTTTCTATTAAAATCTACAGCACTGTGCACAATTGTGTGGAACATGACAAGCTGCTTTGTGTTATTAATTTCCAGAAATGGTAAAAGAATTAGTCTTTACATCATATTCATAATCCGAGAGAAGCTATTCACATTAAATATCTTATGAAATAAACTTTTACATGTTAATTTATTAGGTTACTGAGCCAGTTCTTGTTTTTCATGTAATGTGGCATTGCAGATTTCTTGTATAACCCGAATACGCTGCTTAAATATACACCTTATACAACAAGATCACTACGCCTTATAAATGTCAATGCGAGATTTCTATTGCACAATCGTGTTATACAGAAAAAAGGCATTTTCATCTAGTGTTCATTTAATGATAAGCCATACACAATGTCTTTATTAAGCCATGCACTTTACTAAAAAAAAAAATTTGGAAAACGTTCAGAAAATGTAATTTTATCCTTTTTTTTCCAAAGAGAATCATGTCAAATGGAACTGGACTCTGTTATATATAAATATAATAAAATATAAATCCCATCGTTTTAATATAAATATGCCTCCATACACAAACCAAACTGTTGTTGTGCACCATAATGGAAACTAGATTTCCAGGGTATAACGGAAATAATGTATGCATTTGAAATCTCCAGACAAACAATAAAGGGAGATTGCTAAATCATGTAAAATATTCCTAAAATGTTGTTCCTGAGCACATTTTTGTATTTATGATGAACCCAGTTTGACACAGGTGTCTGAAAAAAGACTTAATTACAAATTTTAAAAAGCGAGGTAAACATAAGACTCAGAAATACATTGATTATTACTTAAATTAAGCAACAAATCCTGCATGATCAGGAAGAGTTTCTGAATTTTGAGGTATTTTCCAACAACATTCATGTATTGGATTAAGATTTATTTTATTTAACATGCAAAGATTTCATTGTTGCATTAACTGACATATTAAGCCATTTAAAAGCCAATCTGCCAATCTTCTATTAGATGTTTAAAATAATATTTAATGTAAATAAATATACACTACACTTTGCAAAATAACTCTACTTACCTACTGATTGTTGCACAAATTTAATGTTGAATATATGTAGAGGTTACCATGATTGAAAGGCTGTATGGTGTGGAGAAAGTGAACATGCTCTCAGCAGACTCCCTGATACATAGCTGTGGTCTTAGGACACACCCAAACAACAGTACTGGTCTGAGATATTTGCAAAATGTACCTGATAATTAAAAGAAACCCAAAATTTTTATGAAAATCACACACTATACAAAATGCATGTACTGTTGCGGCATATAATTTGCAAAAAACAACAATCTGACTAATTTACAGTAAACACTTTTGCATTAAATTAGAAAATAACTGAAACTACTGTATTCACAAATATTTAGATATAACACAGATAATGTTCCTTACATTTTTTGTTTTAATACCGAATACATTTTGATACTTGTATTTGCATAAAACGATGCAAAAGGTAACATGTGATACTAAGCCATGCCTCAACTCTATAAACATTTTGAGAATTCCACAAGTTGAAGCATGCTTAAGGAGGTTTATATCCAACACTTGGAAAATATGAACAGGCATGTCTGTAGAAGCTGATCCTGTTCCTGCCTGCTCAAAACAAGCTCACAGATGTTGACCATACATGAACAGGTTTTGGCTAACAGTGAAAGCCAAACCACTAACATACCTAGGAGGGTTCTACAAACATTATAGTTGTCTGTAACTTTATACAGTGCTGTCATACTTCAGCGGAAGTAATACATCTTTACTGATCTAAAAAACAATGCTGGAGATAAAAATTATATTTACAATGCAGGAGCATGAAATGAAACCTGAAAATAACACCTGTGTGTGTGTGTGTGTGTGTGTGTGTGTGTGTGTGTGTGTGTGTGTGTGTGTGTGAGTGTGAGTGTGTGCGTTTGAGTACTGTTTCATTATTTGTATTTTTCTTTTTTGGTCAACATTTTTATTCTAATTTAGTTTCACTTCAGAAACATATCACAGATCACAGTTCAAAAGAACTATGTACGAACAGATGCATAGTAGTACATTTCAGCCTATCTAGCAACAACACAGCAATATTTGTCTCCGAATAGAGTTGTCCTTTGTGCCTTAAAGTCTGGCAGTGGTACCTTCTAACAAGACAATGTCTCTGAAGTATAATAGCCAAGTAAAAGTTGTGGGAGTGGATGGTTCTATCCATAACTTTGAAATAGTATTTTTAGTGGCAGTACTTGCAGCTGATATGGTCCTTTTTTGATGAGCATTCAACTGGGGAATGGAATCATCTAATCGTCTAACAATAGAAAAAGCAGGGGGTCCCGAGGTATATCTAAATAAAAGAAATCTGAAAAAACAGAACATACAAAGTTCCAAAAAGAAACCACCACCACTGAGCATTCCCAAAACATGTGCATTATTTGCTTTTTTTTCAAGATTTAGCTTCACCTTTTCTCACTGCTTTGTTAACTATGTTAAATATGTTATAGTTACGCATAAGTTTTATTTTACACCACGGTATTGCCGAATTCTCCGTTCAGGTTGGTTAAAGGTTTTAAATTATATAGCTGCAATATAGCTGCAAATTGTATTTTATTCATTAATTTAATTTGTTCCAGTGCATTACCATTTATATTGTAACTAAACTAACACAGAGACGTACAGTGCTCTCCACTGATATTGACCTCTGGTAAATATGAACAAATAGGACTGTTAAAATGGTCTTAATTATAAATGAGCTATTTTTCCATGGTTTCAATTAAAAAAAAGCATCTTCAGTTAGTCGGACACGACTGGAACTTCAAATAGTTTCTATGAACAAATAGATTATTTTTTGGCAATAAACACCAGAGATGGTTTTAGCACACTCATATTGAACTGTATATTATGCCCACGGTAAAATTAGGTGTCTCTTTAATGTCTTAGAGACAGTTTTTCGCCAAAGCACCCGGACAATTTGTTGCAATACATAGCATCATGGACTCAAATATCAAAAATCAATAAATATGAAATAAAGACATGATTGCCTCTCCTAGAAAGCTAAAAATGGGCCATGGTTGGAGTAGAGCTATGATCGAAATCATACATCAAAATCAAAGCAGATGTGGTTTACTGACCACATGCTATAGCCATAACAGTCCCATTAATTAAACTATAGAAAACCTGTGAGGTGAACTTAATAAAATAATCCATAAGTGTCAACCATGTAATTTTAAGGATCTGGAGAGATTCTGTATGGAGAAATAGTCTCAGATGTCTTGCCATACACTCTCCAACGTCATCAGTCACGACTGATATCTTGGCAAAGGGCCGTAGCATAAATGTTTTTTAAAAGGGTATCAATAATTTTTTTTTCAGATTAGATTAGATTCAACTTTATTGTCATTGTGCAGAATACAAGTACAAGGCCAATGAAATGCATCCAACCAGAAGTGCAAATAGCATACAAAAAAAAAATAATTATATATATATATATATATATATATATATATATATATATATATATATATATACAGTACAGACCAAAAGTTTGGACACACCTTCTCATTCAAAGAGTTTTCTTTATTTTCATGACTATGAAAATTGTAGAGTCACACTGAAGGCATCAAGGGCTATTTGACCAAGAAGGAGAGTGATGGGGTGCTGCGCCAGATGACCTGGCCTCCACAGTCACCGGACCTGAACCCAATCGAGATGGTTTAGGGGAGAGCTGGACCGCAGAGTGAAGGCAAAAGGGCCAACAAGTGCCCTTAAAACATAAAAAACATAAAAAGGTGTGTCCAAACTTTTGGTCTGTACTGTATATATATACACACACACACATACATACTGCCATTCAAAAAAATTGTCACGCACTCTAATTTTCAGCAAGATCTTGTACTGATGATGGGAGAGTCGGACCGCTGCGCAAAGTCTTCACCAGCACATCCCAAAGATTCCCAATGGGGTTAAGGTTTGGACTCTGTGGTAGCCAATCCATGTGTGAGAATATTGTCTCATGCTCCCTAAATTTAAGCCCGATGAATCCTGCCATTATAATCTTGGAATATGCCTGTGTCATCAGGGAAGAAAAAATCTAATTAGCTAATTAAATCCAAACACTGGCAAAAGTTTCCTGAGCCTTTAATTGGTGTCTCAGTCTGGTTCTTGCTACACAACCATGGGGGAAGACTGCTGACATGACAGTTGTCCAGAGGACAATCATTGACACCCTGCACATGGAAGGTGAGACACAAAAGGTCATTGCTAAAGAATCTGGCTGTGCACAGACTGCTGTATCCAAGCACATTGATGGAAAATTGAATGGAAGGGGAAAATGTGGTAGAAAAAGGTGAAACGAAGCCCATGCAAGAATCTGGGAAGATTCACAGAGTGGACTGCAGCTGGAATCAGTGCTTCAAGAGCCACCATGCACAGACGTATCCATGTGTAGCTGACACATTCCTTGTGTCAAGCCACTCCTGAACCAGAGACAATGTCAGAGGTGTCTTACCTGAGCAAAGGACAAAAAGGACTGGACTGATGCTCAGTAGGCCAAAGTCGTCTTTTCAGATGAAAGGAAAGATGAAGAATTCTTTTCAGATGAAATTTCATTTGGAAATCAAAGTCCCAGAGTCTGGAAGAAGTGATGAGAGGCACAGAATCCAATTTGCCTGAGGTCCAGTGTAAGTCACTGGTGGTTTGGGGATTCGTGTTATCTGCTGGTGTTGGTCCACTGTGTTTTATCAAGTCCAAGGTCAGCACAGTCATCGACTAGAAAGTTTTAGAGCACATCATGCTTCCCTCTGCTGACCAGCTTTATGGAGATGCTGGTTTCCTTTTTGCAGCAGGTTTTGGCACCTGCCCACACTGCCAAAAGCATCAAAAGTTGGGTTGAGCTCCAGGTGATTGGCTGCACCAGACAGCTGGCTGTTCAGCCTCGCTTCTTTATGCAGATTCATCACCGTCTTCGATGAGGCTGATGACTGTAGTGTCACCCGCAAACTTTAGGAGCTTGACAGGGGTCTGTAGAGGTGCAGTCGTTGGTGTACAGGAAGAAGAGCTGTTGGGAGAGAACACATCCCTGGGGGGCACCAGTGCTGATACAGATGTTTGACATTATTTTGCCCAGTCTCACTAGCTGTTGAAAGCTGGTGATCCACTGACAGGTAGAGCTTGGCTGGGTTCATCAGAGAGCTGTGTTGGCTAATATATGTAGGTATATATATGCTGTGGATGTAACAATGTGTACAAACAGAAAAAAAATATTCCTTTTTTTCCTCAGTGTGCATTTTATCTTCTTCTTTTGGCATTCAATATATTTTATTACAATTTGATTTAAGACTAAATAATCAAGGCGATTTTTCACTCCTTTCTGGCTCGCAACTTCTGATTTCAAGCTGCTTTTCCTTCTCCACATCGACCTTCATGGTGTATAAAAAATATAAAAAATATGACTTTTAAAAATTTGTATGTGACAGCAATGAATAGGTGAATGGCAGAAATAGTTTGACGCCCACTTCTTGTGGATGCCTAACGGTCGTTTTAAGTCAAGGAACTAAAAGCAGCAACTGGCTGCCAACTAAAATGAAACGGGTCAGACTGGCAGGTGTTTGCCATTTTCACAATCAGGTATGTGCTGATTGAAAGAAAACGCATCACAACTCTAAGAGAAGCAAATAAACCAACCAGCACCCCCCCCCCCCCCCCAAAAAAAAAAATAATAATAAAAATAAAAAAATAATAATAATAATAATAAAACCCCAAATATATATAGATAAATTTAATTGAGGACAAAGGAAGAAGGTCTAACAGCTTGATCAACTTGCCATGTGATTTGGCAGCTGATAGTGGGTCAGGCCCAGGTGTATTTTTTTTTTTTGCTTTGAGACTTAATTTTTAGTCATAATACAAAAAGTACAATTACAAGAAGTAATCCTTCTCCCTAAAACACATTATGTTTATATTGATATAGTATAGTATGTGTGTGTGTGTGTGTATTTCTGATGCAAACCGAAAATTTAGAAAACCTAAACTGTCAAACCTGTAAACCATTTTTGCTATCTGGTATATGGTGGGAGGAAAAACTACAGTTTCAGAAGGTTGTAGTGAAATCACACACCACAACTGTAAGGAAAACAAAAAAAAAACACACCAAAAGAAGTAAAGATGGTCTACCAGGCTGACCAACTCAGGTTTGTGCTGGATATTTTAGGTTTATGCATGTTAGTGGAAGCCGAATGAAGAGGTTAGAAAAGGTCTTAATTTTCAATAAAACATAAGTACATTTACACAAGGATTCCTTGACCCCGCTTATACTTTTACCAAAACTATTAGAAAGAAATAATAATGATAGGAAGAGGAATGTAGCAGCATGTTGAAAGGCTGTCTCTGTACTCTGTATAATGGACTGAGGCTGAAGCTCTCGGGTCACGTGGTGCGCGCACGTGATCCTCATCTCGCGGCAGTGGCTCTAAACACAGCGTGCGGTGGCTCAGTATGGAGAAGTCCACAATCCCCGCGAATGGACCGGAAACAGGTGAAAGCAGCTAACAGAACCGGGCCAACATCCAGTAAAGACACCGGGAACTGATGCATTAGCACGAGGTAAACGCTGAATCCAATTCATAAGCCTGAACAGTTAGCGTTACTTAATAACCAGTGTTTATCTCACTCAGCTAGCATACTGCATGTTAACTCGTGTGGACACCAAATTAGCTGATTAACTTAGAAGACATCTGGACAGGGTTTAACTGTTTAACTGAACTGAATGTTTCCTGGATGAGCCTGGCTTCCAGGCCTGCAGGTACATAATAACGGGTGTGGTGTAGCCAGGTAGCTGACAATGCTAACGTGAACTTCGCCGTACAACAGGCTACATGGGGCTGTATGACGACGACAACAACAACAACAACATTTGTTGGTAGTTTGGGTTCTTCTTTTCAGCAAGTTTATTCCTATTGTAATATCGGGTATTGATTGTGTAGTGATCCACACTGAGATGGCAGTGATCTGGGCTTTAAATCACACAAGCATCCGATTTTTCCTCTTCATACACAGCTGGTAGCTACTCTTTACTGTACATCACACTGTGATACACTATCACAGCCCACACTACAGCACGTCACAGCCCACACTACAGCACGTCACAGCCCACACTACAGCACGTCACAGCCCACACTACAGCACGTCACAGCCCACACTACAGCACGTCACAGCCCACACTACAGCACGTCACAGCCCACACTACAGCACGTCACAGCCCACACTACAGCACGTCACAGCCCACACTACAGCACGTCACAGCCCACACTACAGCACGTCACAGCCCACACTACAGCACGTCACAGCCCACACTACAGCACGTCACAGCCCACACTACAGCACGTCACAGCCCACACTACAGCACGTCACAGCCCACACTACAGCACGTCACAGCCCACACTACAGCACGTCACAGCCCACACTACAGCACGTCACAGCCCACACTACAGCACGTCACAGCCCACACTACAGCACGTCACAGCCCACACTACAGCACGTCACAGCCCACACTACAGCACGTCACAGCCCACACTACAGCACGTCACAGCCCACACTACAGCACGTCACAGCCCACACTACAGCACGTCACAGCCCACACTACAGCACGTCACAGCCCACACTACAGCACGTCACAGCCCACACTACAGCACGTCACAGCCCACACTACAGCACGTCACAGCCCACACTACAGCACGTCACAGCCCACACTACAGCACGTCACAGCCCACACTACAGCACGTCACAGCCCACACTACAGCACGTCACAGCCCACACTACAGCACGTCACAGCCCACACTACAGCACGTCACAGCCCACACTACAGCACGTCACAGCCCACACTACAGCACGTCACAGCCCACACTACAGCACGTCACAGCCCACACTACAGCACGTCACAGCCCACACTACAGCACGTCACAGCCCACACTACAGCACGTCACAGCCCACACTACAGCACGTCACAGCCCACACTACAGCACGTCACAGCCCACACTACAGCACGTCACAGCCCACACTACAGCACGTCACAGCCCACACTACAGCACGTCACAGCCCACACTACAGCACGTCACAGCCCACACTACAGCACGTCACAGCCCACACTACAGCACGTCACAGCCCACACTACAGCACGTCACAGCCCACACTACAGCACGTCACAGCCCACACTACAGCACGTCACAGCCCACACTACAGCACGTCACAGCCCACACTACAGCACGTCACAGCCCACACTACAGCACGTCACAGCCCACACTACAGCACGTCACAGCCCACACTACAGCACGTCACAGCCCACACTACAGCACGTCACAGCCCACACTACAGCACGTCACAGCCCACACTACAGCACGTCACAGCCCACACTACAGCACGTCACAGCCCACACTACAGCACGTCACAGCCCACACTACAGCACGTCACAGCCCACACTACAGCACGTCACAGCCCACACTACAGCACGTCACAGCCCACACTACAGCACGTCACAGCCCACACTACAGCACGTCACAGCCCACACTACAGCACGTCACAGCCCACACTACAGCACGTCACAGCCCACACTACAGCACGTCACAGCCCACACTACAGCACGTCACAGCCCACACTACAGCACGTCACAGCCCACACTACAGCACGTCACAGCCCACACTACAGCACGTCACAGCCCACACTACAGCACGTCACAGCCCACACTACAGCACGTCACAGCCCACACTACAGCACGTCACAGCCCACACTACAGCACGTCACAGCCCACACTACAGCACGTCACAGCCCACACTACAGCACGTCACAGCCCACACTACAGCACGTCACAGCCCACACTACAGCACGTCACAGCCCACACTACAGCACGTCACAGCCCACACTACAGCACGTCACAGCCCACACTACAGCACGTCACAGCCCACACTACAGCACGTCACAGCCCACACTACAGCACGTCACAGCCCACACTACAGCACGTCACAGCCCACACTACAGCACGTCACAGCCCACACTACAGCACGTCACAGCCCACACTACAGCACGTCACAGCCCACACTACAGCACGTCACAGCCCACACTACAGCACGTCACAGCCCACACTACAGCACGTCACAGCCCACACTACAGCACGTCACAGCCCACACTACAGCACGTCACAGCCCACACTACAGCACGTCACAGCCCACACTACAGCACGTCACAGCCCACACTACAGCACGTCACAGCCCACACTACAGCACGTCACAGCCCACACTACAGCACGTCACAGCCCACACTACAGCACGTCACAGCCCACACTACAGCACGTCACAGCCCACACTACAGCACGTCACAGCCCACACTACAGCACGTCACAGCCCACACTACAGCACGTCACAGCCCACACTACAGCACGTCACAGCCCACACTACAGCACGTCACAGCCCACACTACAGCACGTCACACTACAGCACATTAAAACACACATTCCCACACACTACAGCACATTAAAACACACATTCCCACAATATAACCCATACCATCACACTACAATACACTATATCCCCCTCACTAAAACACACTACAGCACAACACCACACACTACACCCCCACTCACTACAAAACACTACAGCACAACACCACACACTACACCCCCAATCACTACAACACACACTGCAGCACATCACAACATACTACAATGTCACTAGAACACCACACACTACAAGACCACGCCCTATGACACATCACCACATCACTACACACTAGAACTCAACACATCACACCACAACACAGATAATAATAAAAGCCAGAATCTTCTGATTCAGCTCCAGGACCAGTCTATCACAAGGACTAAAAAAGTACACAGTGTAGAGCAGTGGACTTCCAGGATGTCCACCAGAGAACACTGGGTACCAGTGACAACTAAATGTCTATTGTCCACATGGTGCATTGACTGGAGGCAGCCTTTTTCAGAGCTCCATGTTCCTGAATTTGACAGAACACACTAGATTGAAGTTGCCATGATGGATAGACCTACTTGTTTTCAGTTCAAGTGAGGGTTGTGATTTGCATCACTGTAACTAAATCATGAAACGCCCTGGATTAGATTCTTGGATCTTTTTTTTTTGCAGGATCTCTCAGACATTGTGCTTTAGGTTTTAACTGAAAGAAGGCTGCACTGTTTTCCCTCTCTTTGAAATCAGCAGTTGTTTTGTGTTTAGTAAGACAGTGGATAAAGAAAAGGTACCCATCTGTTTGTCTGCAGAGTAGCATGCTCGACGTGGGAAAGTGGCCAGTGTTTGCACTTCTGCCTCCAGAGGAACTGCGTCTCATCCGCCAGGCGTGTGTGTTTGGCACCGCTGCTAATGAGGCCATCTACGTTACAGTCAATGATGAGGTAGGCTTCCCGACCTTGGTCCTTCAGTAATCTGCTGTCCTGCACGTTTTGTATGCTCACGAAACACCTGATTCAACTAATCACCTGATTTTAAGAAGCTTGTCTGGGTCGAAGCAGGTGTACATGTGTAGGGAAAGCAATGCAATATGCAGGACAGGGTATTCTCCAGAAATAGGATAATAGGACATGTGGCAACCTTATTATATGCATGATGTAATTTCTAATATATCTACCAAGTGGGTTATTGGTCCAGTGAATCATATGTTTTTTTATAGTAGCTTTGGCAGTACAAATGTTAATTTGTCATGCAAACAATGCAGTTTTTGAACTGAATTCAATTGAACCATTAAATCAATCATTGAAGCTTCTTAATCTCACACTCTTTCGTTCTTTTCGCTCTCTCTTTTTAACCCCACCCCATCCCTCTGGGTTGTCTTCAGAGCGGACAGATGGAGCTAAATATAGGCCTATAATACTAACACAAGGCTTGTTTGTATCCTGGAGAGCATGTTAATCTATGTGTTTGTCAAACTATATCCACTTTGGCTTAACACGTTTCCTCTTGTTGGGATACACTCTAAATGAACACGTACAGATTTGTTTATCTTGCAGTGAAACACGGGCACAAGAATTGCATTCTTTCGTGAGTGTAATGTGTGTGCTTTTTTCCCTAAGGCTTCTTATGTAACTGCATTTAATTATTCTTGATTAAATTAAAACGAATTCCATTCATTCAGGTCTTGTACTCCAGACCAGCAGAGATTGTATATTGCTGCGATTATTACTTAGCCTTTGTTCTTTTTTACTTTCATTAAGAGGCACTTTTATTTCAATATAAATTGCCCAGAATCTCAGAGCTTTCTTCAGATTTTGTGCATGCCTATGCTTTCTTGCTTGGGGTTAATTTCACAGTACACCATTACTGACTCGTGGGGACCTTCAGCACAGCAGCTCTGTCTTCAGAAAGATGAAAGTATGTACACTGGTACCATTTAAACCCCAGTATCTGTTTGTGTACCCTGGCTGTAATGTACTAACCTGTAATCAGCAAATCTAAGAGTCTAAATGCTGCTTTATAGGGTCCTGAAACTTCCAATTGTCATTCAGCAGCAGCTGTTTTGTTGTGTAGGCATAGTTGTTTGGTTTTTCACATCAGGGAATATAAACTCTAGTCTTCATTAATGGCGCAGCAAACCTTTGATTTCAATAAACCAAACGCAGCACTTGTTTTAGATTTACATGAGCCTGTGCCTTATTTCTAATAATTGATTTCAATTTTGGCATCCAATTGTACCTTTTTAACTGCTTGTGTTACCAGATGTTTGCTTTGGGAACAAACTGCAGCGGATGCCTGGGTCTGGGAGATGTCCAAAGCACCATTGAGCCCAGACGGATAGACTCCTTGTGCGGGAAGAAGATTATTTCTCTGAGCTACGGCACAGGGCCGCATGTTGTCATTGCCACTGCAGGTCTGTGATATGTCAAACTAACTTTGAACCTTTTTTTTGTTTGTTTTGTCTAAAAGACGTTAAAATGGTAATGTGGTAAATATGATTATAATGTGGTACAAAATATATAAGGAGATTTTCCATTTTGAAGGCAACCTTTTTCCATTTATATTTACAATTTCCATAGATGAACGCTCCTTGTCATGATTTGTTCATATGGTGCTTTAACATGCTTAATGGCCAAAGGATTGTGGAAATCTGACCACCACGTTCCAAAGCCATCAGCTATTAATATTGAAGTCTTCATTGAGCTGGCTTTGTGCACAAGGGATTTGTTTTGATTGACCAGGTTCGAGCCTTTTAGTTCTAGTTAAGGGAAAATGTAATACTCCAACATTACATTAGATTAGATTCAACTTTGTGATTGTGTAACATACATGTACAGAGCCAAGAAAATACAATTAGCATTTAAATAGAAATGCCTACGTGGCCTATTTACAATAAATAGCAATATATTTAACGAGGGTTCGGGTCCATATGTACAGGGGTGAGAGGGATTAATGTACAGTGTGTGCAGTCGGTAATAAAATGGTGTGTGTGTGTGTGTGTGTGTGTGTGTGTGTGTATAGTAATATACAGTATAACTGCAAAGATTGTGCAGAGGATACGACATCTCAAATAGATAACATGCTCATATAGCATGATATACATATGAGTGTATGAAACAGTATATACAGAATAGATATGGCTGGAATGTACAGTAGTGCAATGATGAACAATAATGGCCACAGGAAAAAAGAAGCTCTTATTCAGTCTGTGTGGGCTTTAAGGCATCTGTACCCTCTGCCCAAAGCAAGAATTGTGAATAGTCCATGATTGTGGTGTGATGTATCTTGATGATTTCCCCCTCACCCTTTGCAGACAGGGTTGCTTGTAAACAGACAGGCGTCTTTGTAAACGTACTACAATGTGTGCTTCCAGCTTTCAGGCAAATCATTTGGGGCCTACATATAGGTTTCATTGTTGGGTATCCACATACATTTGGCCATAAAGTGCAGCTAGGAAAGCAATATGTGTGATTGTAGGGTACATTCAGGGCTCAGCTGGGTAGTATTACACATTTACTTCCTTTATCATGATCTAGTAAAACTTCATGACACGGCTTTACCAGTAGTGTAGATATCTGTACTTGTTACATATACTGTATATTGCAAATGTCTGCTCAGCTTCTTTTTTTTTTTTTTAAAACACCATTTTGTATAAAAGTTAACTAAAAAATAAATTAATAAAACATCTTTGCAATTTCTGAAATAATAAAACTGCACAGTAGTTTTTCTGATCTGCAGTCTGATCCCTCTATGCAGAAGGAGAGGTTTATGCCTGGGGACATAATGGCTACAGCCAGTTGGGCAATGGCACCACCAACCATGGCCTGATTCCTGCTCTAGTATCCACCAACCTTATTAATAAGAGGGTGACCGAGGTGGCCTGTGGCTCCCATCACACAATCGCTCTTACCACCGAAGGAGAGGTACAGTTTATTCAATGTAAAACTTATTTATGAGGAGCTAGTTGGTTTTATTGTGGATATTGGATTTTCTGTGTTTTAATATGTCCTATTGTGGCCTAGTCTAGGGTCTGTTGTTATGCTAGCTTTTCTTTTCTTTTTTTATGCTCAGGTGTATGCCTGGGGGTACAACAACTCTGGTCAGGTGGGCTCGGGCTCTACAGCCAACCAGCCCACTCCGCGCAGAGTCAGCAGCTGCCTGCAGAACAAGGTTGTAGTGAACATTGCCTGTGGCCAGCTGTGCTCCATGGCCGTTCTAGACAACGGAGAGGTGAAGCAGCTCATGTTTCACGTTAAATTATTTGAGGGGCGTTCAAGTCAAAAAGGGACTTTTAATTTTACAGGTATAAAATTAGATGCTAGCGTGGTGGTACTATACACAGTAGTCAGTGGCTAGTTTGTCCTTGTGGCGCATATGTCATGGGCCAGTCAGGAGACTGTTAATCAAAACGGCAGACAGCAGTGTTAGTGCGTGCATGGAACCATGTGTGGTGGTGAAGTTTCTTTTGAACGAAAGAGTAAAACCCATAATATCTACAGAAGACTTCAAGCACAGTACGGTAATGAGAAGTTCAGTCGCAGTAAGACATTTGAATGGTGTACACTTTTCAAAGATGGCCGTTTGACTTGAACGCCCCTCTTATATAATTCAGAGGATTTATGTTGAATAAACATTATAATTCTCCCTTCCTGTAATTTATAGCTATTATGTGCTCTGACTATGCTTTGTGCTTACAGATCTATGGCTGGGGCTATAACTGTAATGGGCAGCTTGGTCTGGGTAATAATGGCAACCAACAAACACCATGTCGTATCGCTGCTCTGCAGGGAATCAACGTTGTCCAGGTGAGGAAATAAAAGTAAAAGTCTACAAAATTAATCAGGTACTGTGACTCATGTTTGCTTTGCTTAACTGATTAAGCTCTCAAAACCATACCTACATGTTTTTCCATCTTCAGAATATGTCATTAAAAATAGCAATAAAAATCTCCTGTGTGGAAAAGCATCATCCAGAAATCAAAGATTTTGTCCTGAGGAGATAATGGATATCTGTAGTCTGGATGTCTGTGGTAAAATGTAGAGAATAAATTTGGCAATTCTGTCTGAAAGAGAGGAGTGGCATTCTCTTTTTCTCTGTCTATCAGATGCAGCCAGTTGTTTGTTTGTGAGCTCTTGCATGCGCATGAGTCAGCTCTGCGCGATAATGAGGTAGATAAGTGCGTATTGTGGAGTAAAAGGGAGACTTTCAGGTTGTTGTATGGTATAGGAGACCTAACAGGCAGGTGGGAATCGGCCATGACCAAATTGGAAAATCATTAAAAAACAAAACTTTAATTTCAAAACAAACTACAGGATAATAGGAGAGTGTAATTTTATTTCTTCTCTTTGTTTGCTGAACAAATAAAAGGTTACTCACTACATGTACAGGTAGAAAAATATTAAATAAAATTATTAAAGCAACACTAAATCGGTATTATTAAGTCAAGAGAAATACTCAATGACTTTACAGCAACTCAGGAACATTATATATTTTTCCCTGATTCAATAATACCTCACCTTTTTAATATCGTTCCTACTACAGTTACTACAGTCTGTGTTCGTTTTGCTCGGTTGGTCAGGATTTGTATACATCTGTCATATGACTGTTTGGATTCTTTAAATGATGCCGCAAGAAGTCGTTAAGGAGTAAGAGTGTGTACCCAAAGCAAATAATAATAATAAAGGCGTGAAAGAGTGTGACATTATCTGACTTGATCTTACTAAATGCAAAAAACTCAGTGTTATAGCTTTTGTTTTCTTTCCAAATTTTTTGGAAAACTGGTGAACGATTGCTAATAAGTCAGCTTGTTTCTGGGTTTGCACATGCAACCCATTTGTGTGTTTACTTAGAGAACTATCAGCCAATTAAGTTTTCAAGCTCAGCACATTGGGCAAAGTGAGTGATCAGACCTCTTTGCTTATGTGATTCGTATTATGTGGTGATGGATTCTGTGACATTTTTACAGGGTGTAAATCACAGATGCAAATATAGAGAGAAAATAAAGTTTTGGCTCAAGAGGGGCAACATTGAACATCACAGTTACAAACTCTGGCTCAAGTAAAAAAGTGTTGTCTCTTTGTAATCCCACACCAGGTGCATACTGTGAGATTACAAAGAGAACACTTTTTACTTGAGCCAGAGCTTGTAATGTAGCTAGCTAATCTAACGTGATTAGATCATTTAGTAAGATATGTTCATGAGGACAGTTACAGTGGCTGCCACAAGCTGACTAAAGCTAAGAGACTATATCTATTTCAGAGGTTTGCTATTGGATAAGGTACATAACTGTGATGTTCAATGTTGCCCCTCTTGAAGACTTTTAGGCCCATTTACAAAAAAAAAAAAAAAAAATGACGTGACTTTATGCCTCTCTAGTGCGCAATAGAGCTCTATAATAAAGCCAGCCTGCCACTATTGCTACTGTACTAATAAGTATGTCACTATATCATAGATTTTAGTAGAAGTTTAGTGTGCAGTGACTCCTTTATAAACACAGCCTTAATTTCTGTCTAAATATATGCACACAGCTGAGATTCATGTGCAGCACATGCCATATTATAAAGTTTTGCTTGTAGGAGCAATTAATTTTTTTATCAGAGGACAAAATGACCAAACCTTATATCATGTAGATTTAATAGATTTAGTGTCTTCCTGATTTCAAAACGCACTAAATTGTTTTAGTTCTGTAACTCCCTAACATTTATCAGTATAATCTCTGTCCAGCTCAATTGCAATGAAAAGATTTGTTCACATTTCACTTTAGTGGAAAGGTAAACTTTCACTGGCTTATCTTTCCAGGTGGCCTGTGGATATGCACACACACTGGCGTTAACAGACGAGGGGTTTGTTTATGCCTGGGGTGCCAATGCATACGGCCAGCTGGGCACTGGAAACAAGAGCAACCAGGCCTTGCCCACACTCATCAACATGGACAAGGAAAGGTGAGCACATGCATGCACAATTTCCACAGCATTTCCACCTCAATGATCCTGCGCTGATTTAAAGTTCAGCATGTGCATTGCTGTTATCTTGTGTGTGCCGGATAAGGCACTGAATGACATTGTAGTCCATGTCTATTTTCACATCAGATTTTTAAATAGTGTGTGTGTGTATTTGCAGGTGAATATGCATTTAATTTTCTAGGTAGGTGATGACTGTGTCGTGGGTTTACAGGAGTTAATTCTAGAAAAAGTCTAGACACAACAAACGGGTTATTTTGATTTTGTATTTATATCACTTTCGGAAACATTGTCATTACCAGTAACTTGGAAAGTTTTATCTTATAAAGCAAAAACAGAGTGAAAACAGCTTTTACATGTATATAGCAGAAACATGATCGTAAACAGTGATTCATTTTGAACATGTCTGAGCGCAAAGAAAATTAATGTGTAATTACTAACATGTTTTAAAGATTAGTAGTGTTTTGACAAACATAAGTCACGTCCCTTGTAGATTTACCCTGAAGCTGTTATAAAACTAACGCCTTTCACTTACAAAATTGAGCTTTCTACTTTTAACCTTCCATTCCTGTGTTTTGTCATCTCTCCTTCAGGATGGTGGAAGTGGCTGCGTGTCACACCAGTCACACGTCAGCCGCAAAGACGCAGAGCGGTCAGGTGCTGATGTGGGGTCAGTGTCGAGGTCAGGCTGTTCCCTTCCCACACAGCACACATTTCTCCAGCACAGATGATGTGTTTGCCTGTTTCGCTACTCCTGCCGTAACCTGGCGTCTTCTAACTGTGGGTAAGAAAAGACTCAGTAAGGTTCAAATGCTGATGAAATATTTATTTACTGTACATTAGGGGTTTAACGTTACATGTATTCGTAACGAACCGTTTTGTTACAGGGCTTTTGGTTCAGTGCACAAACGTACCGCATGCAATCCTTCAATCATTTGAATTATTATTAAACTTGAAAACAAACACAATAATGCCATAGGTACAATCCTGGAAATTTATATCGGAAATACGATTTGGTAACTCGGATTTAGTTTTGCATATGCGTAAAATCACTGCTACTTTCAGCCATCGGCAACGCTAGCGTTATGAATTCTTTATCGTTCGCTTCGACAATTTCTCTTAAAAGGAAAAAATCCTGACAATTCACCATATCGAGGGAGTGAATGGTTGAACGATGGAAGGAATAAACACACTTGTTAGTGTACTAAAATAATTATAACTATTAAGTAGAACATATATATATATATATAGAAAATGTATTATAAAATGTAAAACACGCACTTGTAACAAATGTTCAACTATTTAATTACATTTTATTTATTTATTAATTTATGGGAATTTTATTATGAAACGTGTATTGAATTAATCTTATATATGCAATTTTATTTATTTTTGTATAAAATATTAAGTTGATTTTTTTTTTATATATATATATTACAGTGGTACTCCGCTTATTGACCGGCTCGGCCATCGACCTTTTCGCTTAGCGAACAGTTTTTCGGCCGAAATTTGCGCTCGCTGACTGACCAAATGCCCGCTTATCAACCTTTTTTTTACCCCGACCCATGTGGAGCGAGGGAAAGGATCTTCCCAGTCTCGCCTCAGCCTTCGTGGAGAAAGCATCTATCGTAAATTAAACTTCGGTTTGTAAACAATAAAGTGTTATTTAGCGGTCAATATAACAATTTAGTGCGTGTATATTGTATATTGCGTGTACATTTGCTCTTCAACCTTTTCGCATTTCGACCGGTTTTAATGAACGGATTAAGGTTGATAAGCGGGGTACCACTGTATTTAACCAAGCAGGCATTTATTTTTAATTGTTTATTTTTAATCATTTATTTTTAATTAAAAAATGTACATAAATGAACATCAACAGTTTACCACCCAATCCCCTACTGTACATAACTCTAGTCTTCACTAATATCAGTTCATTGTATGATTTCTTTTCTTGTCTGGAAATGCATGTGATATTTAATGAATGTTTTATTTATTTTTTGTTAGACGGAGATGACTACCTAACTGTGGCTCAGTCCCTTAAAAAAGAGTTTGACAGCCCAGAAATTTCAGACCTCAAATTTCTAGTTGATGGGAAGTGTATTCATGTTCACAAAGCTCTGCTCAAAATCAGGTAAAGAACTGTCCTTTTTAAAAAAAATAAAATTATAATAAAATATAATTTTTTTATTACTTATAATTAGAACCATATTTTTGCAGGCTATAGAGTACATATATATGCGCCAAACTGCTGACATATGTATAAAAAAAAAACTGGGGGGGGGCCAAGCAGTGAGCCTTGACAAGGTCTTAAATGCTGCAAAATTCTTTCCAGAATGGTTTGAGGAACATGACTGAGTTTAAGTTGTTGACTTGGCCTCCGAATTCCTCAGATCTCAATCTTATCAAGCATCTGTGAGATGCACTACAAACAAGTACGATCCATAACGGCCCACTTCAAAATTTACAGGGTTTTAAAAAACTGCCCGCTTTGACTCTGTAACAGATACCGCAACACACCTTCACCAGTATTGTGGGGTCCTTTTCTCAGTCCCAACAGCGCTAGGCAGGTATTTTTATTCCAGGTATATTTATATTCTTCTAGCTGATCGGTGTATATGTAATTTTACCTTTTGTAAAAAGAAGTTGAGGGGGGGATTTCCCTTACTTTTTACTTCCTGAAGGCAATGCAAATGAGAGAAACCAAAAAGAAATGTCACTAATCCATACAGAAACCTGCTCCAGCTTGCTCAAGAAAGTAAACCTTAAACGTCCCAAAAAAAACAAATACCCAATGCACAAAAATAGTCTGCAGAAATCCGTTAGACCCATACATCTGTAGTTTTTTTTTTTTTTTTTTTTTTTTTAGAATAACAATAGAATGCTTTCATATTTGATAGATGTGTTGCTTTTCTGTGTTAAAAGATGTGAGCATTTTCGTGCGCTGTTAAATGAGAATGACGAGGAAGCCATCGAAATCCATCAGTTCTCCTACATGGTGTACAGAGCTTTCCTGGAGTACCTCTACACGGACGCTATTAACTTACCACCAGAGGATGCCATTGGTAAACTCATACATTTTGCATTGCTTTTATTTATTATTATTATGTTTAAATCCTGACACTAGGATGATATAAATACCACTATGTATTGTTATATGTTGACTCTGATGCTACCATTCAAATTAATTTATTCATGAATTAATTTGTTGTTGTTTTTATTTTCCTTGAATAGTTTTTACTTTTAATTCCATTTTCATTTTTAATTATTATTATTTTTTTATATAGACTTTTGAAAAAGCACCAAACAAACAAGTGCTTGGTATTGCACCAACACATTTCATGGGTATCGCATACACCACAAGTCTTATGATCTTGCATATCAGTGTGTTATTTAATATTGGATGTTAATGAGGGCTAAATCTTGTAAGAATTAATGTATTGACGCTTGGCTTTCTGATGTGCAGGTCTTCTAGATCTTGCTACCTACTACAGAGAGACTCGTCTAAAAAGGCTTTGCCAGGAAACCATTAAAAGAGGTATTTCGGAGGAAAATGCCATCACACTGCTATCTGCTGCTGTCAAGTATGAGGCACGGGTAAGCAAACACGCCCACACACACAATTCCTACTCAGTCACACAGTAGACAAAACACTTCACATCCCATATATACCATTTTGATGTTTGCAAGGTCAAGGCTTTAAAGCAGAGTTTTTATGAACATGCTGTAAAATACATCTATTTTGCACAGAAGGGCTAAATATTAATGCAGTCTGCTGTATTATGTTGTACTAATAATTCCTTAACTATCGGATAGTTGTAACAAAACATTACATATAAGAGTTCCAAAAAAAGGAATGGCACACCCTCACTTATAGATAGTATACTACATCATAATAAAGCTATGTGCTTTACCTGCTTCAGTGTCCTCAATCATCAGACAAATGCTGCATAAATGACAAAAGTGCCTGTGAAACATGAATGTACTGAAGTCCTAAGACACCATGCATTGTATTTTTTTTTTGTGATCACAACATTAAATAAAAGTGACATTTCTCGTGATCATTACTAAATTTTTCTGTGTATTCGGCATGAGAGGTGTGTTGTAGAGGCATAGATGATAACCGCACCCGTATGCGGGCGCATGTCACGTCAAGTCTTTTTGACAAGAAAACAATTACGTTGAGATCACGAGAAAATTAAGATTCGATCATGACAAAACAGCTCGTTATATCGAGCTGTGTATTTGTTAGTGTTTGAGTTATGGCTCAAAGAGCAAAAAGTCTCAGAATAATTTATAATGGCCTTTCTTAGTGCACTGATGTCTATTAGTTGACATTTATTTTGACATGTGGAGCGTAACGTCATACGGGCATATTACAAGATTGTAGGATTGTACACTGACGGTAAAATCCTACAACCTACAATTTAAGATCCAGCTCAAGGACATTGTCAAACTGCTTTTTTTCCCTTTGAGGACTTGGAAGAGTTCTGCTTCAAGTTCTGCGTCAACCACCTGACTGCCGTGACTCAAACCCATGCCTTTGCCGACATGGACCACGACCTGTTAAAGAACTTTATTAGCAAAGCAAGTCGCTATGGGGCTTTCAGAAACTGAGCCGGAGAAGGAACAGAGCAGAGACAGAGAGCTGATGAAAAAGCGGGGATCAGCGTTACCAGAAGCAGGCAGAGTTCCATGATATGTTAAAGCGCATGACAGAACGTCCTTGTTTTGGATAAACCACTCCACAGGCTGCTGATCACTTGGCACTGATGCTTTAAAGCCACAGAAAAAAAAAATGCATTTACAGTTTTGTAGGCTCCTGAGTTGAGACAGTACTATGCAAAAGTCTTGGGCACATAAAAACTAAACATTTAGAAATATTGCAATTAAACATTTCTACGTATAAAGTTTGGTGTCAATTCTGTATTAAATAGAAAAGTGATCATTCAGTATGCAGATGATGATGCTTTTTTTGTTTGTGACTTACTGGAAAGCAAAACCTTCCTACAATTATTATTATTATTATTATTTTTTTTTTCTTTGCTGTTTCTCTGTTTTTAAAAAAGAATTGAACGCTGATTTCACGTCAGAGTTCAGTAGAGTTCTCTATTCATTTTCTCGAGTGTGGCGTAGAACTGTAACTCGACAGTGATTCACTTTTGATCTGGAATCAGCGGAATCTGCCATTGACTGTTTTCACTAGAGAAAGTTTGTATTCTGGTGCAGAAGGTACATTGTGTCTACATGTTACTAATGAACACCATTTGTGGATTGTAAGTCATAGTTCCCCACTAGTGCAATTACATTTCTATCCGGCATGGAATGATACAGAGCCGTAAAAGTAAAACAGGTCTATATTTTGTGTAAACTAAACTGAATTATTATTTGCACTACCATCCTTTGCCTCTAAATCTGCAGATTGGATGGAAACTTTTTCATGCAACTTGAACAGTCTGCTGTTGTCTGTTCCGTCTGTTCTATTACACCAGGCTTACATTATAGTTTCATCTGGAAAGTGGCTTATTATGAAATGTGTATCTTTTCTTTAACATTGTACCCACATTCGAATTTTTTGGATAAAGCAGAAAACAAAGAACTTTGAGAACTTTTGTATTAAAAAGGACGCCTGAGACTTTTCCACAGTACTATAAAAAATGCCCACTGGAACATTATTTTTTTTACAATTTTTATTTTTACTTTCTGTAAAATCCCTTTACCACAGATATTGTAAGGGAGACCGTCCCACTAGTACAGATTAATAGTCAATCCGTTAATAGATTGCTAAGAGGATGCTTTCTCTAGGACCAAATGAAAAAAAAAAAGAGAAATAATCGACACATTGACGGTACACATTGGATTCACTGAAAATCCTTTGTGCATTTTGAAAGGACTTTAATTTCCCTCAATCATTACGAACTATGATTTTAATACATTTATAACTATAGATAACTAGAGGAACCACTTAACCAGCAGCAACAAAGCACTTATATATGTGTTTACCTTTCAATCGTAATACCCAATGCTAAACTATATAAAAAATATGCTTACATACTTTACAGTTCCTCTTTTAAAGACCTCTTTTTAGGCATGGTCACATGGCTTGTATTTACTATTCTGCTACTCTGTATAAAGTTGTATTTGTATAGTTTGTGCAACATGGTTAGATTAGAGAGTTTTATTTTTCTTTACACCTGAAAGGTCATTATTTGTTTTGTGTATTGTCCAAATGTCAGTTTATGTTAAATGTGCGCTGTTATCTCTGGGTCTTGAACATTTCTCCCAAGGCATGCATGTAAAAAAAAAAAAAAAAACTAGACTATGTTCCTAAAGGTGGTGTTTACACAACAAAGTAAATAGGGCATAATGCCCTCTTTTGGTCATTATCTTTTTTTTTTTGTTGCTTTAATCTGTTATATTAAATACTCTGTTACACAAAGAAAAGTCAAGTTAGACTTACAAGTGTTTATTTAACTCTCTGAACGATCAAGTTTGCCATAATCATATAGTTCATTTGTTATAGCACTATTTCAAAAAAGAAATGATTGAACTCTTGTTACAGCATTTGTACATGCTTTATTAAAAAATCTTGACTAATTGAACTAAAATGTTTAATAGTGGACTTATCAATAGTCTCTTATATTGCAATATCTGTTAATTGTGTTTGCTCTCACATCATGTTTACAGTGAAGGGTTTCATACCGGAAAACTTATCAGACACTATAAGGTGATTAGCTTTTTTTTTTTTTTTCCTCTCCATTACCCAACTGTGCGTTATCTACACAGTGGGGTTTTTATTTACCAAGTGATGGTGTGCTGACTAACTTTTTTTTGTGTGTTGATTGTAAATTGTAATACAAACCTGCAGCTGATGGCACCTTCCCTTCACTTCTCAATTAGATGCAGATTTAAGTTGGGATTTGAAGAATGAAAATAGACTGGCTTATAGTTAATGAAATAAAGTTCTTAAAATATCCAATTCATTATGTGTGGTGATATTTTACAGCCTTTTTATTTGTCCTACATTTTGATATTTTATCTCAACACTTTAAAGCCATTTGTTTTTCTGTAAATGTATTTAATTTGTCCGATTTCACTTCGGAAAGTGTTGCGAGTGGGACTTCATTCGGTTGTTATTGCGATGATGTGTGTTTTTAAGAGGTTTTGGTTATGTGGGGGTCATCATGCGCAAAACATGATTTAAGAATGCTACATGGCTTAAGAATGCTCAGATCACACCAATAGATGGCAGTATCACATTAAAACATGTGAAGTGATGATCAACATTTGAAACTATCAGTGATACTGATCAGATTGGGTCTTAATATCTGATGGTGGAATTTCCATTTCACTTTTTGTGAGCTCAATATCTTTGGGGAGATTTGAGTTTTTATGGCATTTGCTCATCCCACAGTCAAAGTCATCTTTATTTTTATCACGCCAACTTAACAGTATATCAAAACAGGATATCCTTCATCTTTGGTGCTACCCACAGTCATTTTTTTCCCAACACATTCTCAGTCATTTTATTTATAGCTTGTAGAAAGAGGGTGGAAATGTATAGTCTATATTTACAAGGAACACATCATTTTGTGTGCAGAAGTTATTAGCGAAGAAAACCGCAGGTTGTTGGTGCACTGCAAATTCGGTTGAATACAGAAGGTTGTAAGAGGCTTTAAAGTTTTTTTTGTTTGTTTTTTGTTTAAAAGATTAAAGCTTCTTACAATCACTAGTCCTTTTAGCATGTCATTTTTGTTAATGTCATCATTCTACGTGGTGCATAGACTTCCAGAAGACTTTTAATGTTACATGGAATACATTTAATCCATTTAAGACCACATAGTGTGTTCCAGCTTTCAGCCTTTAATTTCCTGATAGAAAATGGAAGTATAATTCGACTTACCATCAGTCACGTGATCTTTAATAGATCCCATCAGGCTTATTACATGTACGCAAAACTATTTAAAATTCATTGTGTAAGCCTATCCAGTCCTTCTTCCCCCTCTATAAAGTGTATCAAAGTACTCATCAGAAAATTCATCAATAAATGTTATACATTGGGAACGAAGCTCAGCATTCGGGTACAATCCCAGATTGCAGTCGTTTTCAGTGTATTTTTTTGAGTAACTGTAGTTCTGTTTGGTTATCTAGTGAAGGAGCCGTATCACTGTCTTTAATTTCAGTAAAGACAATAGCAACCGTAATTCGAAAGTCACAATGTCTGTTACCAGGAGATTTTAAGTAAATATACTTGGTTGTTTTGACTACAAGGAAAACACCCTCTCTCATGCTTTGTGACATCATTTAGCTTTTTTTCCACAGCCATGCCTACAAGCAATTGAAAGCACTGAACAATTATGAGAGGTTTACTTAGTGACAATGTAAAAAAAAAAAAAAACAAGTAAATATTAAAAAAATAAATTGTAGCAAAGCACTTTTACAAAAATGATGAAACTGAGCTAAGTTCCTGTTTCATTTTGGATTCAGTTTGCTTTAGAAAACTATTGAACACTACTGGTACACAGATTTGATCAGTTGGTGGGTACTTTTGCTGTATTTAATGCGAGTGCTCTGGTAATGCTGAAATAAATACTCCCATTAAAAGAAATGTCTGTACTTTGTTCTTTTTGTTTTACATTATACAAACGAATTCTTTAATCATGTCCGTCATCAGCTACAACTGGTTATACAAACTGAGCGTAATTCTGTGTAGCTATAACAGACTTGGTCATAGTTTCAAAGCCAGTAGACACACAGTAACAGGTTTGTTTAGGCATCATTATTTGGGGTGAGTCTCATTCGGCAATGTGACAACTTTTGTAATGGTTTCTAAGAGAGTTGTGTGTAAATGATTTGTGAACTAAAGGATTTTATTTGCCTCGTTTACAAACTTTTCATTCTCACACAACTCATTTTCATGTAGTTTGAGTGCACAAACAGATGAACGATCAGAAATGGGCATTATTTTGAACTTACTTCTGATATCCTGATAAAAGAGGAAGGCTCTCCTCGGTGCAAAACCCCACTGAAGCCCGTTTAGAGTTTGCCAACACAGACTGAGAGTCCTTCAGGTTCCTGTTAGCAATCTCTAAGCAGGCTTCCATGTGTTTTACACTGAGCAGAGGCTTCTGTTTAGCTGCTCTGCCATAAACCCCAGATCAGTGGAGAGCTACAGTGAGGATTGTCCTTCTGGAACTTTTTCCCATCACCACACAAGATCTCTGGAGCTCAGTCAGAGTGACCATTGGGTTCTTGGTCAACTCTTTTTCTAAGGCCCTTTGAACAATTATTATTAATACTGCAGTGCAACTCAATTGAAAAAGGTTGCGTCAGGTTTGGGTCTCCTAGTTCAAATGAGGGGAACAATTAATGCTACAGAGTCCAAAGAGATCCTTAACTATTGTGTGCCTCCAACTTTGTGGTAACAGTTTGGGCAGGAACTACATATAAATAAAACCAATTATTATTGGGGTATTATATATTTGACGATTTACAGAATAGTGCAGTAATTCAGGCAAAACTTGAGTCTGTCTACTGAAGGTGTAGTTAAACTTCACGTGTAATTTAGGTAAGAAAAAATAAAAAGATGGGAAAAATGGTTTATAAAGAAAACTGATGACCTTTGTGCTTCTGATGTGGGTGTTCTGCTGTTTTGTTTTTCTGTGTTTAGGATGTGTTAGAGATGAGTTGTACGGTGTCTACTTTCAGGAGTGATATAAAGCTCTTTAAAGTGGTCATTTGTGTGGGTTAAATAAGTATGTGGATGTTGATCCAGGTTTACATTTAGGTTTCTGGTTAGAGTGTAATACTGAGGGTTTTGGATTAGGCAACTGTGTACAGAAGTAAGGTTTGTAAAGGAAGAAGGTATTTGATTTCCTGTCTTACTACATATGTGCTTTTGCAAGATTCTCCATATGCAAGCAGTTTTTTTTTTTTTTTTTTTTTTAAACTAAATAAGCTTTTCCGCTAGCACAACTCTAGAAAGCTTCCACAAGCTTGTGCTGTGAGAAGGCTCAGTCCACTTCAGTTACAATGAAATGATCTTAGTCATGTCATAAGGAACAATAACCATCAATTTAGTAAAAGTCATGCTAACTTTGTGCTCCTGTGGTGAATGTTCCTCTGTTTCAGTTTCATGCTGTGACCTGGCATCAATTTCACATTATCTTCTGAATAATGTCTGGCAAAATCCTTACTACAAACTTTCAATTCTGTTGGTGCCTTAATGTATTTCTGTTACACTTCTGCTATGAAGGTTTTTTTTTATTTTTTATTAAATTTTTTTTTTAAATAGTCTTTAGAATTTTTATTACTTTCAATGATCTCAGTCAACAAACAGTTCTGAAAACAACTTCATTTAATTGTTAATTTTTACAAAGTCTAATAATAATATTGATTTCCCACTCTCTTATGAGTGTGACATTTAAATATAATTACTTGACTTTACAATGAGTAATCTGTCAGATCAAAGTTGCACAGGGTATTTTACATACAAAAAGGTTTTGAGATTGTGTAACTTTTTTCTAATTGGTTAATGGACATTGTGCTGTTAACTGTGATTTAATGAAAAATGATTGAAAACCAATATGCGTCACCAGCTGAACAAACGTTGCTCTTATCCTGTATGATCAGTTATGTATCCCAGGCTTACATGATTTCTGTTCAAAAGCAAACAAATTAATCTAGAACTTTGAATAAATTCAGAACATGTTGAAGCCTTTGGTCTGTAACCTCCAGGGTATTTCAGTAACTTCTTTTGTAAAATGAAATGGTAACACAGTATGTCATGATTATAGCTTCTAGTTGTTTATCAGAGACTGCTGGGACTGTTGCTCCCCTTAAGTTCGTGCTCTATATATAACGTCTAGCATTATATATAGCACTAGCACTACCAGCTGACTTAAGTGTGTAGCATTTTTAAATGCATGACTTCCACTGGCCAGACTACATTATCTGTCAAATAAAGGACATTGCAGTTTACGTCTTCCTTCTGCATACGTGGAAAACTGTGCAGCCTTAAAAAATGTTGGTTCTTACTGTAAATTCCAGACATTTTCTCTCCCTGGCACTACCAGCTGACTTAAGTGACCTTAGTGAGAAGAGTAAACACCCCACAGTGGAATGGAGTTAGTTACTGAGTTTAAGGATATTCAAAGATAAAAGTTGGCAGATGTTTGAAGCTCTGGTTATTTGGCTGTTGCAAATGTGCTGGATCAAGAAGGCATAAGAGGGCATGTAGAATCTTGACACTATAAGGAAAAAAAAATATAAGGATGTCAATACATATACATTTTGTAATGTATACATTATAATGAAACATTTTGAAATGTAATGTTGCCTTACAGGTCAATTTGTTACTGAAACAATATCATGAAATGTGGAATAAAACACTTGGGGTATGCCGTTTTAAAGAACTCAACAACAGTGGACGGGTGTCTACCAGAGCTGCTTTTATCATGTTCATAATAACGGCATGTCCCAAAGACACTTAATCCTCTTATATCACAGCAATTGGTTTTGGAGTTAGATGAGCTTTTAAATAAAGAATGACATCATACATTTTATCTGGTTATGTTTACATTTAATGTTGTGGAGCATCTGTTAAAAAAGTTTTAGTTCCTGTTATCACTCACATTATAGCAGCTGGTTGTTCCATCAATGGTCTCTTGAAGTTAATAATATAAAAAAAAGAAATACATTTCTGTATTTATTTATGTCGTGAGGGTACTGAAAAAGAGGAATCTGGAGACTCCTTCCGTATATCCCGACATAAACATCCCCTTATATACAACATATAGGAAATAAGTTTGATCTTTTATCATGTTAAATCTTCTTCTTCTTCTTCTTTCGGCTGCTCCCATTAGGGGTCGCCACAGCGGATCATCCATCTCCATACCACCCTGTCCTCTATATCTGCCTCTTTTACACCAACTACCTGCATGTCTTCCCTCACCACATCCATGAACCTCCTCCTTGGCCTTCCTCTTTTCCTCCTACCTGGTGGCTCCATCTTCAGCATTTTTCTACCAATATAATTCATGTCCCTTCTCTGCACATGTCCAAACCATCTCAATCTCGCCTCCCTCACCTTGTCACCAAAACATCCTACATGTGCTGTCCCTCTAATAAACTCATTTCTAATCTTGTCCATCCTCGTCACTCCCAACGAAAACCTCAACATCTTCAGCTCTGCTACCTCCAGCTCCACCTCCTGTCTTTTACTCAATGCCACTGTCTCTAATCCATACAACATCGCAGGTCTCACCACAGTCCTATAAACTTTCCCTTTCATTCTTGCAGATACTCTTCTATCACAAATCACTCCTGTCACTCTTCTCCACCCACTCCACCCTGCCTGCACTCTTTTCTTTACTTCCCTAACACACTCTCCATTACTTTGCACTGTTGACCCCAGGTACTTGAACTCCTCCACCTTCTCCACCTCTTCTCCCTGCAACCGCATCACTCCACTGCCCTCCCTCTCATTCACACACATGTACTCTGTCTTACACCTACTGACTTTCATTCCCCTTCTCTCCAGCGCATATCTCCACCTCTCCAGGCTCTTCTCAACCTGCTCTCTACTCTCACCACAAATCACAATATCATCTGCAAACATCATAGTCCAGGGAGACTCCTGTCTGACCTCGTCCGTCAACCTGTCCATCACCACTGCAAACAGGAAAGGGCTCAGGGCCGATCCTTGATGCAGTCCAACCTTCACCCTGAACCAGTCTGTCGTACCTACTGCACACTTTACTGCCGTCACACTGTCCTCATACATGTCCTGCACCACCCTCACATACTTCTCTGACACACCTGACTTCCTCATACAATACCACAACTCCTCTCTCGGCACCCTGTCGTACGCTTTCTCTAAATCCACAAATACACAATGCAACTCCTTCTGACCTTCTCTATACTTCTCCATCAACATCCTCAAAGCAAATAAGGCATCTGTGGTGCTCTTCCTCGGCATGAAACCATACTGTTGCTCACAGATGGTCACCTCTTCTCTCAACCTGGCTTCCACTACTCTTTCCCATAACTTCATGGTGTGACTGATCAACTTAATTCCCCTGTAGTTACTGCAGGTGTGCACATCTCCCTTATGCTTAAAGATCGGTACCAACACACTCCTTCTCCATTCCTCAGGCATCCTCTCCCCTTCCAGAATCCTGTTAAACAATCTGGTTAAAAACTCCACTGCCATCTCTCCTAAACATCTCCACGCTTCTACCGGTATGTCATCTGGTCCAACCGACTTTCCATTCTTCATCCTCTTAATCGCTGCTCTCACTTCCTCCTTACTAATCCTATCTACATCCTGCTTTACTAACTCCACATCCTCCAACCTTCTCTCTCTCTGATTTTCCTCATTCATCAGCTGCTCAAAATACTCCCTCCATCTTCTCAACACACTCTCCTCACTAGTCAACACATTTCCCTCTCCATCCTTTATTGCTCTAACTTGCAGTACATCCTTCCCAGCTCGGTCCCTCTGCTTGGCCAATCGGTATAAATCCTTTTCTCCTTCCTTAGTGTCCAACCTCTTATACAGTTCCTCATATGCCTTTTCCTTGGCTTTCGCCACATCCCTTTTAACCTGCTGCCGCATCTCCTTGTACTCCTGCCTACTTTTCTCATCACTCTGTCGATCCCACTTCTGTTTTGCCAACCTCTTCCCCCTAATGCTCTCCTGCACTTCCTCATTCCACCACCACGTCTCCTTGTCTTGCTTTCTATTTCCAGATGTCACACCAAGTACTTTTCTAGCTGCCTCCCTCATCACTCCTGCAGTAGTTGCCCAATCATCCGGCACCTCTTCACCTCCACCGAGCCCCTGTCTGACCTCTTCCCTGAACCTCACACTACACTCTTCCTCCTTTAGTTTCCACCATCTTATTCTTCTTTCAAACCTTACTTTCCTCCTCTTCTTCTTCGCCTCCAAAACCATCCTACAGACCACCATCCGATGCTGTCTAGCTACACTGTCCCCCGCCAACACCTTACAGTCTCCAATCTCCTTCAGGTTGCATCTCCTACACAGAAGATAATCCACCTGTGTGCACCTTCCTCCACTCTTATACGTCACCCTATGATCCTCCTTCTTCTTAAAATACGTGTTCACCACTGCCATTTCCATCCTTTTAGCAAAATCTACCACCATCTGACCTTCCACATTCCTCTCCTTAAAACCATACCTACCCATCACCTCCTCATCACCTCTGTTCCCTTCACCTACATGCCCATTAAAGTCTGCCCCAATCACCAATCGTTCTTTCCTAGGTACACCATCTACCACTTCATCTAATTCACTCCAGAATCTTTCTTTCTCCTCCATCTCACAGCCAACTTGTGGAGCATAGGCACTGATGACATTTATCATCATCCCTTCAACTTCCACCTTCACGATCATCACCCTATCAGAAACTCTCTTCACCTCCACTACACTCTTACTGTACGCTTCCTTCAGAATCACCCCTACACCATTTCTCTTCCCATCCACACCATGATAAAACAGTTTAAACCCACCTCCAATGTTCCTGGCCTTACTCCCTTTCCACTTGGTCTCCTGAACACACAACACATCTACCTTTCTCCTCTCCATCATATCAGCTATCTCTCTCCCTTTACCCGTCATAGTACCAACATTTAAAGTACCAACCCGAACCTCTACTCTCCTACACTGCTCCTTTTCCTGCCGTCTCCGTAGACGTCTTCCTCCTCTCCTTCTCCTCCTTCGGCCAACAGTAGCCCAATTTCCACCGGTACCCTGTCGGCTAACGATACCTGTGGCGGTCGTTGTTAACCCGGGCCTCGACCGATCCGGTATGAAATTCTCATTTGTGATCCGCATATTTGATTTGGCACATGTTTTACGCTGGATGCCCTTCCTAACGCAACCCTCCCCATTTACCCGGGCTTGGGACCGGCACTAAGAGTACACTGGCGTGTGCCCCCCTAATGGCTGGGTTGATCTTTTATCATGTTAAATAACTACATTTAAAAAATCTGTCCATTATTTAGGCTCAAGTTATGGCACATCCTTATACCAACATTATAGAAAATGTTATAATGCAAAAGCACATGAGTTTATTTAACCTGAGATCTGCTTTTATAGAAAACAAATAAAAATTTAATGACCATTCAAAATGTAAGAATTCGAAGGGTATGGGAACAGAAGACCGCCAGAAACACGCCCCACAACATTAAACACAATTAGGATAAGACAAAGCGAGCGCGTGACAGAAACAATAACAGCGGACCGGCACGCCGTCTCGTCCTTGGTCTTTTCCTGCCATTGTAGGTGGTTGAACTGACCTGGGACCACGTGTGTTTCATTTAGTCGTCATGCTCAGTTGTCTTAAAGGCTTGAAGCGTAGCATCTCCTTGACCTCGATGGTATGTGAACGCGGACAAAACCGCAGGGGGAGAAAGAACAATGGCTGCATGGTACATGTTTATACGTTTCACCGTGTCAACAAAGACATCAAAACAACACTTTTTTTTGATTTATAGTCTCACAACGTCAAACCTATTGAGCGAATAATGTGAGCGACTCGCTCCATAAAAGAAAACCGTAACTTCTGGTATATATATAAAACACAGACTGGAATGCCTTGAGGGTTTGTTACTAATATAATATGTCCTCAGCTGACTGTTAACATTTTCATCGCATTTATAAATAGTAAATAACATCGTTATAAATGGTCGAGGGGTTGGTCGAGGGGGTCAGTCTTAGAGCTCAGCACTTTTATTTTGTAAAGCAATGATTATTTTCTTAATAAGCGACAAATAAACCTTTATATCAATTAATGTTCAACAAGTTCCTGTTATCACTTACATTGTTGCAGCTGGAAATGGTCATTGAACGTGTGAGTCCTGTTCAGTCTCAAATTTTTCTTTCTCCTGAAGTTTAATAAGACGAAACAAAAACTGCTTGTCATGGAGCTGAGAAACAGGAAAGTGAATAGGAGCCAACTGTGTTTTTGTTTTGTTTGCCAGAAGGGTTCACAGGCATCCATTTGAGATTAAGAGAGTGCATCGGCTCCCAACAAAAGAAGTCATGTGAGCGGGAGGTTTTTATTTTCCTGCAAACACGCTAGTGTAGAACATGGAACTAGTGTCGTTAATTGCACCTCTAGCATTAAGTGTATGTTTCTATAGAGGGGTTTATTTAGTGTTTAGAGCAGCGCATCATGGATTATACACAAGCTGATGTGCGTGTGAATTTAGATATATGACATATGTCTGTATTCCATCTATTGCAGAGTGTGCATTGGCAGTAATTACATTATAACTGTTTGTGAAGTTTGTATAATTACACACACTACATAAAGAAAATGAGATGAAAGCCCAGATTGTCCGGCTCTGTGATCACTGTTGATTGCCTAGCAAAGAGCTTTCGAATGTACATTTGTTCAGTTTTTCCAATGGCTTGAAACAGTTTAAACTCGCACAGTAGCACAATATGTGGCATGAATACGCTATCAAATGTTCTATAATATGACCTAATAGGAGAAGTGAAGTGGGTGATTCATAAAGGGGTGGCCTAAAAAATGACAAGAGGATGTAGAGAAGGGAACTTGTACTAGAGTTTGCTTGTGGTGTTCTCTTTTTTTCCCCCCATACCCATGACAAAGTGTGAATTCATAAAAAGAAATGGTAAATTTCACAGTTCAAACGTGTTATTAGGAGGGATATAAAGATCCCTAAAGTAAAATGGTAGTGTGTGTAAAGAAGGTGTAGCATGTTTATTGAGGACTACAGTATGCGTTACACTTAAACCTATGTGAGGGTTATGGTTAGAGAGTAAAAAATTTAGTGGTTATGCTTAGGTGATAAATTAGGCCATTACAGATTGTATAAGGAAGTGAGCATTGTAAAGGAAAGAACATTTGCATTTTGCAAGTTAGTACAGGTGCAAGCTGCACTCTGTGTGGGTGCCCCTATTGAACTGAGGTGTATGATTACAATCCAATTTTCACAATTTCAAGAACGATCACAATATCAGAAAAAAAGAATTGAGCAAGGTTGCAGATTTCAAGGTTGAATTTATAGTTATTTATCTTGACGTTACTCAGCTAGTAAGGTTCTAAAAGCTTGTGGGATACATAGAAGGCACAGTAAAGCAATCGAACTGAATTAAAATAAATCCCTTCCGAATAATGCAAACGAACTATTTTATACAATTTATATCTAGTTTCTTTGAAATAATTGACAATCTGCAACTGCATCCCTCTCCCTCTTAAAGCCATTAATAACAAAAGCTTGTGTTTAACAGACTGATCGGTGGCCAGTTTCCCTAGTGGCAAGTTTCACTCAAGCAAAGTTCAGTAAAGAGGCAGGACAAAAGCATACCACAAAACAAAAGTTTGCAAACAAACCATCATTGTCTACCCACCACCCGATGTCCTTAACTTTTCTTTTCAAAAGCTCAGTCACCACAATGACCTGCTGCAACCCACACTAGAGTCCTAGTGGTCAAAAAGTCTCTTTGCAAGACATCAGGAAATTTCACACTCGCTGGTAGGAAAACAAATCCTTCTGATGAAACTCGACACTCAAAATGATCAGCTCCATCCGAGCAACTCTCAAATGACCGAATTATGGGAGAATAAAATCTGTTGCATAATTATTGGGGATAGGGGATTGGGGGTGGGCAATACAAAACTTAATGTGATACTGAATGCCCCACATTAGAAAAACCCCACCCCCACACACTTTCAACATAGAGAACAATGCTCCTCCTAGGCTGTTGCCGGAAGACATACTGACAGGAGAGAGAGAGAGAGAGAGAGAGAGAGAGAGAGAGAGAGAGAGAGGTGGGGCAGGGGGCAGGAAACAGTCTGAAGTAGTAAGTACACGCTGCCGTATGCACTGGGAGTAATGCTGAGACACTGCATTGGATCCATGCTGCGGGAGCACAGCGTGTTGTAGTCCACAGGTGCTTTTGGTGTGCCTTTTTTTTTCTTAAACAGGACCAGCTGTGTGATTCCACAAAACAAAAAAGGCCACTTAAATCGTTGGAATGTTTCAAAACACACTAAGGAGTAAGATCACTGGATCACTTTGGATGTACGATAGTAATTGATTCTGGATTGATGCATTTCTTTTTTTGGTCTTCAGGAAGACGTTTCATTAGACTTTTTGGACTACCATTGTTCATTTGTGGCTTTTCCTCATGGACAAAATTAATCTTCATGGACGAGTGAAGCCGGAGTGAGTCAGCCGCCAGCTCCTTACCTTTAGGGTGAATCAGAAAGTGGCAGAGTGTTGAAGAAAGGGGGGAGGAGAGGAGGAAGCTACAGCTTGTCTCCTGTCTCTAGGGAGAGCTGCTTTCAGCCCAGTGTCTCTGCTAAGGAATGCTGAAGGGAAGCGTTTAAACGCTTGCAACCACATGCTGCCCTGAAAGCAAGCACATGAAAGAGATCTCTGTGTCCTGGTCAGCAAGAGTGTTTTGGTCAAAGACACTTTAAAGGAATGCCTCAGGTTCCTTTTGCTTTGTGTCCAACCAACCATTCATTCTGGATCCTGCAACAAGGGAATTCCCCCACAGTATATCTGCTGTATAATTTCTACTGAAAACGATACCATTCTTTTGTGCAGGGATGCACAACATCACCTCGGATGGACAGATGGACAGTACAGATCTGCAGTGGGGCATCAGGAATGCCACGAACATCTCAGACCCGAGCGTGTGCCCCAAGAATGATGGATTTAAGTATCCGCTCTACAGCACAGTGTTCAGCATTGTGTTTGTGGTGGGACTCATAATGAATGTTATAGCTATGTACATCTTTTCCTGCACACTGAAAGTCCGTAATGAAACCACCACATACATGATGAACCTGGTGGTGTCAGACCTGCTGTTTGTTCTCACTCTTCCATTGCGGATCTTTTATTTTATCCGACAGGACTGGCCTTTTGGTGGCGTGCTTTGCAAGCTGTCAGTCTCTCTGTTCTACACGAATATGTATGGCAGCATCCTTTTTCTCACTTGCATCAGTGTGGACCGGTTTCTGGCCATCGTTTACCCTCTTCGTTCACGGGAACTTCGAACCAAGCGCAATGCAAAAATAGTATGTGTTGCAGTATGGGTGCTGGTGCTCTCAGGGAGTCTGCCAACAGGCTTCTTGCTGGATTCTACCCCCCGCCAAAATAACTCCTCCGCTCAGTTCTGCTTTGAGAACTTCTCTTCCAAGCAGTGGAAGTCTCATCTATCCAAGGTGGTGATTTTCATAGAGACTGTGGGTTTCCTCATACCACTGCTTCTCAACGTTTTCTGTTCTGCAATGGTTCTTCAGACTCTGCGGAGGCCACTGACAGTCACTCGAGGTGGGAAGCATAACAAGACGAAGATCTTGCGAATGATAATGGTGCACCTATTTATCTTCTGTTTCTGTTTTATTCCTTATAATGTGAACCTTGTGTTTTACTCGCTGGTGCGCACAAAAATGTTAAAAGGCTGTGCAGCTGAAACTGTGGTCAGGACCATTTATCCAATTGCCTTGTGCATAGCTGTAACCAACTGTTGCTTTGACCCGATCGTGTATTATTTTACCTCAGAAACGATACAAAATTCCATCAGAAGGAAGTCACAGATGGGCACAAACTATAGCATGAAGTACTCAGAAGCGATGCCATCAGAGACCAGCTCCAGCTTTAATTTCAGCCTGAGGAGTCTTAAAAACAAGATGTTCTTTAATCCATTGCAAGAGTCTATTGCATGAGGAGACTTTGGGACTCTTAATACTGGTGTATATTTGCTACAAATATCCGTTCGGTTAGTGTACAGTTAAGCGTTACTACAGTGTTTAGAAGAGTCTGTGTAATTCTGTCAGATCAGTAACAGGTGTTTTTTACACCCTGCAAAATATGCATGCAATCAGTATAGAATGACATGTATATAAATATCCATCTAAAGTAAAATATTTATCTCTGGAGAAAGAGCCCTTTTTAAAGAAATGTAATTAGATTACTGTGAATCACAAAAGCTAAGATCATTTGGAATACAGACCTGAATGCACTTAAGTAAATGCAAATAATTAAGTATTGTACCAGGACATTGTAATAGTATAAAAAATTAGTCCATACCTGAAAGTCCCAGTCTAAAACTAGCAGGACAGATTTGTGGATTGTTGTTGCTGATACAATCATTACTGATTGTGGTTTTGTGTTTTGTGGCTTTTTTTGTATAGAAATATTAAGCATAAAATCTTAATATCCTGATGTGTCATAGCATTAAGTTTTTTGTGGGCTTTGCTTTATTTTTAATATTTTTAATTTTTTTAAGCACTTTATGCTACAGAGGTGTACATTGGCATTAGCACGTTCTTCTGCACTGTTCCCCAACAACACCCCCCCCCCCACACACACACACACACACACCACCTGTTTCGCTTTTTTAATAAAAATCATTTAAACTGGAAAATACAGTATTATAATGTTTTTTCTTAAATTTCACACGACGGAAGCCAGACCTGATGTATTTCAGGGAAAAATAAACACAGAATAATAAGAATGAACTTAATTTTATTATTATAATTATTATAATTTTTTATAAGAATGAACTCTCAATTTTCTTGTGATAGTTTAACTTTATTTTATTAGACAGTATATTAATCATAGTCTTTTTAAATGTCATTTGCTACCTTATTATTGATTATTGATTGATTATAAATATTGGTTGGGACACAGCCTTTCTACTCAAATTTACAAAACAGATGCCTGAAAAGAAGCGTTATCTCCATTAACACAAACTGAACGACAAAATCACACACCAGTAACAGTCATGATGATAATGTGCGAAATAAGAACTACAATGCGTTTCTGAATTATTCTGTTAATAGTGAGGTGAAAAAAAAAAAAATAACGTACCTCTGCTGTGTAGATTTATTTTTTTTTATTTTTTTTATTTTTTTATTTATTTATTTTTAAATGAATAGCTTTCTGATGCTTGTATATTGTAAGGGAGTGTCTACTGGCAAAGAGCCAGTCTTTGTTCCTGGTGACTACTAAGCCAGAAGCAGCTGTTCTAACTCTTTAGGCAGACACGACTCACCCAAAACTAGCAGAAGAGTTTACACCCTTGACATGGGGGTGTAAAAATTTTGTTTTCTTAGCACTTCTTCCTTTAAATTATGCATATCATGTGGTTGTGGCTGCATTACAACTTTAAATTAAAGTCTGTTTAATGTAATGACTTTCTGTTCTTTTTAAAGTGATTAAACAAATCCGATTGTTAACCTGCAGGTTTAAAGAGTAATAAAAAATGTACACTATCTAAACCCTTATTAATTCATAAGTTTTTACTGACCCAATAGTAAAGACTATATAAAACTCCCCTCACCATGCAATGTCCTTTTGTAGCCATAGCCAGGGCATAATGCTACTGCCACCATCCTTTGATGGTAGAACTGTTGCCTTTGTGTTGAGTGTGTGTTTTGGTATCCAAAAAACTATTTTTGGATTAACAACTGAGGTTTCATCACATGCTTTCTAGAAAATGTTCATGTGTAATTCTTTTTCAGCATTTCTCAGAAGTGGCTTCCGTTTGGTAACCTTCCAATGAAGAATAGATCATCATAGAGTTGATATCCCTGATGATGATATTGTCTTCCTATTTTATCCAGTAAGCTCTGTAACTCCTGAAGTGTGAGCTCCCCTCTTAGACCCTTTTCCGGCATTTGTCCTTTTTGCTTATGTGCTCATCTATTTATTTTGTCCCAACAACCTCATCATGAAGCTTCACAGGCAGTTCCTTGGTCCTAATAAGTGCAGGGTTGA
Organism: Silurus aristotelis; assembly: GCF_946808225.1. Classification (NCBI taxonomy): domain Eukaryota; kingdom Metazoa; phylum Chordata; class Actinopteri; order Siluriformes; family Siluridae; genus Silurus; species Silurus aristotelis. The sequence goes on along the minus strand of NC_139581.1, from coordinate 11,793,955 downwards.
TCTAATCAGATCGAATCTGCAGTTTGAGCTGTGAGACCTCCGGACGTTTAGAAAGATTCACTGTGCAGCCATAACTAACTTGTTTAATATATTAAGTATGAGTGCTCAGGAATATCAAATATTGCTTCTTAGTGACATGGTTAAAAGGAGGTGGTGAATTCTTTCAGATATTTGAATTGAGAAAATCTGAAATGTATTTTTATTTCTTTAGAAAGTCAGTTTAAATAGAGTATCAAAAATGATTCATTTTAATAAACTTGGTGTTGCAAAAAAAAAAAAGCTAATAATGAGAGGATTATTACTTTCAGGAGGTGCAGTATATGATGTAGTCATATTTTTCCTTTTGTACTCAGATTTAATTCATTCTATTGACATTCAGTGAGTAAAAAAGCATAGCAGATGGAAATTACAGCTCAATGTTTTGGTTATTGTGGTGTTCAGTGCATGTAGGAGGTTCAGTGAGCTTTTAGAGCCTAACCCAGTGAGGGTGCTGTTAATGGCTGTAAAAAAAAAAAAAAAAAAAAAAGCACCATCCTGTTTTGGTCAGGCTTCATCAGTTTGATGTAGTGCACTTGCACAAATGAGTACCAGTGTGTAGGAGGCCTGAGTCGGGAGACTAACAGCCTTATCTTCAACTTTTAGTTTTGAGTATGTGCTATTTTACAACTACAATAAAATTGTGCATGGACACATATATTAGATTATAATGTTTCTGATAGTGTTCTGTTTTTTAATATTATTTACACTTTTTTTTATATCTTTATAATCATACCCAATCATTTTTCAGTGTTTTTTTTTTCTTCACATGCATCAATGCACAGTATCCTATTGCCCCTAAAGAACTGTGCTGAATATAATGAGACATGGAAAGACGGGAGAATTTTAAAATCCCTGATGTTTCTGCTTACTGACTCATTAGTCTGAAAACATTGAGTAACCAACATGCTTTTATTTCTCAAACAATTTGATGATTCCTTTGAATCAATACAGTATTACTATTAAAATAGGATTTAAATTTTGTACACAGTTTTAATAACAATGTATAAACATTTTATATGAAAATAGTACTGAACTTGAATTGACAAACATAGGAGCACCATGCCAAAATGTAGAAAAATACATGGATGTACTGTAATGTTTGGTCTTTGAATAGCCTCAAATTGGTTTCCAGATAAGTGTGTTTAACCACTACAGTTGCCTGAGTCTCACAAGTGCAACAGAAAAGTGCTCAGAGTGCGTTTTCTTTCTTGTTATAAACGAGTTTGCAGGAAGGAAGGCTGTATGAGACACTCGTACTTTGCAGTGAATAGTTGAGCGGGGCTATTCCTATTTAAGTATAACTTAGTGATTGCCGATTTTACAAAATATGGATAAAAGTAATCTTACAAAAAAAAAAATTGCAACATGTATTCTCTATTTCATTATATCTACTTGCAAATAATAATATATTCACATCAATAAGACTCACTCTACTTCTGCTCATTCATTCACTCAATCAATCAGCCAATCATGTGATCCATATCATGCAGACCAAGGGTTTCAAGTATGGTATCTCACTGTCTTCCCCTAATGATCCAAAGCAACTTTCATTAAAAAATGTCAGTCACTATTTAAAAGATTTTCACCCATCTCCATCACAAATATAAACACAAAAGGTTAAACGGGTATAAACCCAAAGGGTCCTCCCCAATGCTAATAAATTACACGAATTAATATTCTCCATGGCTGCCTCTAAGGTTCTCACATGCTCTTTTGAATATATGGTTTGTGACAGTAAATGTATGTGATTTGACAAATGCATAAACCTTAAAATGCATTTGTCTCCACAAAAAGCTGCCCCAAAGTACTTATTTAGTCACACGTCTACTGGAGAGAATAACAGCACTGAGACACTTCCTATGAGGTCTAAAGAGGTTGCTGATTTTTTGCTTTAACATGCCAGTAACCATGCATATTATTAAAAAGAACAGTTTTTTACACAAGTACATTGTATGCATTTTTTTTGTAAACTCATTTACTTGCAACCAGAATATTTTCTTATGGCAGAAGCAAAACGTGTTTGTTCTATTTGTAATTGTGAACTGTATCTGAGCTAAGCTTCACTACATGACTGTTTGTTATAAATGTGCTAGCCCTGCTTTATAAAGATTTTACATTTGTTTTTTGACATGCTGTTAACAAATATTTGATTCAATGATCTTTATTTTTATTGTTTATTAATATACAACATTGTATGTTAATATTAAAGACATTGAAATTACGATAAAACAAAAATAATGTGTTAAATAACCCACAATATGTTTAATATTTTCGATTCTTCACAGTAGCCACCCTTTGCTTTGATGGCAGCTTTGCACTCTCTTGGCATTCTCTCAGTTTGACTCATGAGGTAGTCACCTGGAATGGTTTTCCAAATATCTTAAATCAGTGCTTTGAGATGTTGAGTACTTGTTTGCTGCTTTTCCTTCACTGAACAAAACACTGAAGAAGAAGGTGTGTCCAAACCTTTGAATAGTACTGTATATAATCAGCTGTGAGTAAAAGTATAATATCTTTCAAATGTTGGCATAAAGTTTGAATACCACTGCTGTAGTGAGCTGTATGTATACATTTTATTATGCTGTTATTTTTTCATTTATTATGTCATATTTAGGATCTGGAACTTACTTACAAACAGTATTCACAGCTAAACTAAAGATTACTTGAAAGGGTGTGGAGGTTTGTGTATCCAAACAAAAAGGCCAGTCTGAACCTGATGCTGACCTTTAAACTAAAAGGGCATCATGGCCATCAAAGAGTAACATATAAGCATTCTGACCACTCCTTGTTCAAGAACAAAACAGAATAACCCCCGACTGAAAAAACTCAGCCATGTTTCTTTGCCATGTTGTTTTTTGTTTTTGTCTCTCTTTAATCTTTAAGAGGAGCTTAGGGGGGTTATTGACATGAACATGCTGTGAGAAAGTTTAGCTGAGCAAGCTGACTCAGAACACACGCTCATGCCGGATGGACAGAAACAAGCTCTAGGCTATAAGCTTTAGTTTTACATCTACCTCAAGCACTGATTGAATGGTTCTGTGACAGGAACTGCAGCTACGTGGTCTGCAGGTCTGCTGGTTGCAAAGTTAAGCGTAGAGCGTAGATGGTTGCGCTATTATTGTTTATCTCTAGTGTGGGTTTTCACACCAACGATTAGCTAGAAATAGAATATCACAGCAGATGAAAAAATTCTCATAGAAGGGAAGCTACACACGTCAAAGCTGTAGAACTCAGTACAGTTTATTTTACAGTAAACTCTTTAGAATAATCTTACTTATAATAATCATTTACATGTAAACATGTTTTGATATTCTATCTAATGTCGCACCTCTGATTTTACTGCCTTGTGTATTTTCTTTATAAATTTAGATTGATTTATGGTGCTTGTCTCTGATTGTAAGTGTTGGTTTGGTTGAATTTCAATTCATATTGCTCAAAAAAAGTTTTGTTTACTTTTAATCCTAAAGTGTAGAATGTGTCAGAATGCAATGGCAACCCCTCGTTCTCACAGCTCAGTAATGAATTTTAAATGTGTTAAATTGCCAGAAAGATTCACAGGTCATCTATTTAAGTATAGAGGTCTGCTGGAATTTGTTGAATATTGTATATAATATGAGTAAATGCAAACTAAAATAATAATTGCATGCACAAAAGGGGAAAAAGGTCTCTTTGTGTTGGTACTATAGTCAGACATTGCAAGTTCGACCAATCCACAGCTATTAATGGCCTGTAGCCAAAACTGACTGGGCTCTGATGAGAGATGAGAGGGGTAGCAAATTTATTTTGTCAGTAACTGTTGAGTAAAATGGGGAAAAATTACAAAACAATATGTAAACTCTGGTTGAGGCCAATTATGAACTTATAATATAAAGGCTGAGAGAATCAAAATTCATATTGTGTGCTCTCAGTGCTAGGATTTGGTCCTCTTGGCTATTTTCATGGTTTTCAAGTGTTTTCCAGGTACTCTTTTTGTTTAAATCACATCTAGTTCAGTATTAGATTCCCGGATTTTAAATGTGTTAAATACTACACATGATGATTATTCATAAGCACAGATCATCTAGTGTAAAAACACAATGTCAAAGGCCTGCAGTAAAGACAAATAACTCATCCATTAATCAAATCTGGGCTGAAATTTCACCCACCATGTTTGTTTCAGGACACTAAATCATGAATATAATCAGACATTGTTTAGGGCATTTGATTACTGAAAAAAGAATGGGACTGTGAAATAATATATAAAATCTAATGTATAAAAATAATGGAACTGCTACACTGCTAAATCTGTATAAACGTATCCTCTGAGCAGAAACTGTCTGTTCATTTTATTATTATAAAAATGTCTATGCAACCATATTCTGTGTAAGATTTTTCTTCACAAGAAAAGGGGTAGGGAATTCCCAGAATATAGGATATTCAGGCTTTAGGAACTTCACAGAAAGTCAGAGATCTAGCTCTTATCATCCCAGTGCACTAAAATGACCTCTTACTATCAAGAAGCTGTCTAAATTCTAAGTTCATCTAACACAGGGTCAACGTACAACATAGAAGTTAACAATACACAAAATCTTATCAGGAAGCAAAACACTTAAACATATTTCATTGTATTCCTCATTTCACTAAAATATATATGCAGGAATTCATTTAGTCACACTGTGCTGACGTGTCTTTTGGCTATTTTGTTCTTTTAAATATGTACAAAAAACCCTCAAAGCTTTTGCTGCAAGGGATCGGTGTGTTTACGTAAGTTGCTTGTTGACGTTCATAGGCTTTCTGCGTAGTATCATGAGAACTCTCACGTGCACCAAGAAGACTAGCCTGCATACACAACTCTTATCTTATCACTTTAATAGAAGTCCCTGCAGGACTGTGAGAATAACCAGTACACACACACTGTATCCCAATACACAATTCTCTGCTTTCACAAACAGACCTTAATATGTTATCTTTCAGATTTTTTTTTTGTATTAACACATCCAGATAAACTGTGTTTTTAGCTGTCATATAAAGCTACAGTTACGTATTTTTTAAGTAATATTTGAAGTAAATCCACTCATTTTAGATTTTCAAACTAGCACATGAAACCAGAATAATCCTTTTTTTTTCAGATTCACAGATTATATATTTGCTACTGTGATGTTATTTACACTTCCTAAATGCCCTAAACTAGGCTTAGGCTTAAACCCCTATTTTTTTGTAGAGCCTTGAATTGAAAAAACTGATCCCAAGTTATTTATTTCAAAACTGCTTTTGTTTAATAGTAAACTCTTACATTTGATTCATTTACACATCTCTGACATGTGGTAAGAACTAGTTTTTGTCAGTTTCACAACTTGGAAGCACATCTCTATGATTTATGTTGGTGAGTGTGCTGTGTGTCTAAAGACACACTTGGACGCATTACTCTTAAGAGTTGTCTAAATATTTAGTATATACATTCTAAGTCAGGAGCATACTTAGTCACTAGTACTGATGTTGAACTTGGGTAAAGAGTTATTTTATTTTGTAGTGCACAAAAAAAGACTGGAGACAAAATGAAAAGGGTGCAATGAGTAATTCCACTGGCATTTCAACTCACTTAATAGTAGCAACGTTATATGTTCTGTCTTGTGCCACGTCAGTTTGCACTTACAAGAGAGATTTTTTAAACTTCAGCATGTCTGTACACGTACATGTATTAACACATACTGATTACATGAGCGAGGTTTTTCCAGTTTTTCATTGCAGTCCAGTTTACACATGAACCATGGAGAACTGGTTATAGAAAAAAGAATTTAAACAACAATTATCTGCCCACATGAAATTCAAAAGAAATAGGAAATCGCTATAATTAGCTGATATCAGAAAGTTGTGGCCATTCATGCAATATACAATGCATGAGAAACAATCATGTAAAAAAAAAAATCAGATCAGTCTTCAAAATAAATTAATACCCATATTCTACAAACATGTTTTCAAACTAATTAAATTTCTTTTTTAGATCACAGTAAAATGTGATATCCCACACTGTGGTAGCGCGCATTGATTGACAGCCTGTTTTGTACATGCAGGGACAATGATACACAAAAAAATCTTGAACCACAAGTCCAAAATAAAATATATGCAGTTTGCCCACCAGTGAATCTTTTTTTTGTCGCTGAATAAAACTCTAAAGTAAAAACCTGAAGAAAAAAAAATCCAAAAATGTTTTGCCACAGAACTTACTATAGACCTTCTCTCTACCCTCTTCTATGAAGAACTAATAGACAACCTGACATATTAAAACCACAGTCATAACCAGGGTTTATCAGCACAAGGCCACATAAGACAGGACACAACTAAAACACAAAACCTATACAGGCAGTGGCAAAGGGCAAAAAAGTATGATTTGCAATGTAACGTGAAAATCTAAACAAAAGGATTTATAGTATAGCATATATACAGTAATAGCTCGATAACAGTGCATCTGTAGCCTTTTTTCTACACCAACAGAGCAATACAACCTAAATGCTATCATACTCCTGCCCTCCATATGGCGAGTTTCAAATTTTTATGCCACTGTAACCAGTGACAGTTGGGAATGCAGAAGTATAACAGGCACGGGGATAGAATGTTAAAAGTAGTGCACACTTATCAGTTTCCAACATTCATGTGATTTTAACTGAGAGTCTGACCATTCTCTGATATAAATCGACTCGAAACAAGCATAGAGGAATGTAAACGAATAAATATGTATTATTCTGAATGAGCAGATGCGTTCAATACTAATAACACAAATCAAGGTATACTTTTCTTTTAAGGGCTTCTAGTTAAAAATAGAGATGTCCTATTGATTCCAACTAAATTTGTCATACAATATCATAGGAAGGTACAAACTAAAATAATAATAATAATGCATTAACAACGTGGAAAAACAGGTCTCCCAAGTGGGAAAAAGGATTGGTACTATAGTTGAAAACTTTCAAATTATGCCACAGCCATCCAAGAGCCAAGAGAGCAAAATTGACTGGGCTCTCTAGATGAGAGGGGTATCATGTTTGAATTGTCAGTAAGATGGGGAGTTAAATAGAGGGGGGCGGGAGGGGGGGGGGGGGGAATAAATCAGTCTTGCACACCACTCGAGTTGAAGCCAATGATGAACTTACAGTAGCTAAGGTAATATCAGAGTCAAAATTTATATAGCGTGCTTACAGTGCTTCAAGCATACTTCCTGTTGAAGGCACATCGATTTTAAATATGAATACAGATACAGAATATCTGGAGAATATCTGGAGCAGATATAGATACAGATGTTGTCATAGCCGTGATATGCTGATGTGGTTCTGATCTTATTAATATCACCTGGATAACAGGTGTGTTTGTGTATATATGGACAGTAATGATTGACCAAACTGCACTGATGCAGCTGGGTATATCAGGCCGAATCATAAAACACATGCCCATCTTGTATTTAGTTGCTTTCTATTTAGAATAGCACAACATTGGTACTGACTTATTATGGATTATTGAGCCCCAATGGATACCATTTACACACAATCGAGGTGTTCCATTTGATAGGTTTATGGCATAGAGTACAATGGAATTGAAAGAATACATACAAGTTGATGCTTCCTGTTTTTATAAAGTACATTGATTAAACATTTACAGTACATTTTGAAAAACATGTGAACCCTAGTAACTGGCAGGTCCTCCATTAATAGCAGTGATTACCACCTTTTAATGTTGACTGTTACACAACCATGAGCAAGTGACAACACCTAAACAACTGACTCATGAGAAGGTCTTCAGCATGCAACAGTGCCACAAATTTGTAAGCACATAATTGTGATCAAAATGTACAGAAAAATTCGTGAGGTTGATAAACATGCTTCTGTCACAATCATAAGGTTACCAGAGATATAAATTGGTCTATGTAGTTTTTGTTATCATGTAAACGGAAGCTTTGCAACACCTACATGAACCATTCCCCTTTTTTAAAATGAAAGCACAGGAAGGAACTGTGGTGATAAAGGTTTTGGTTTTAGAACTTGGCTTCAGATGAGATGTGTAGGGAGATAGTACTCTTTTGCCAGTTTACCTGTGGTTTTATCATATTCAGCAGTCAGTGCTCAGTATCTGATGATGTATGATGGTGATGATGAGTCATTATTTGCTTTGAGTTCTTCACAAGAACATCTAAAAATAATTCAGAATTCAATAATCCTATAGGTGAAGATTTTTGGTATTAGATATAGAAGTAGCTTTTACCTATTATATAAAAATACATTTTTATCATAAGTCATAATGTATTTTTTTATTTTATTTTAAGTTTCTTTCTTTTAACATTATTACCTGCAATCTATAAATTGACTGTTGTCATAAAAACCAAACCAAAGTTATATTCGAATCTTTTTTATGATCTGTCTTAATGTATCCTTCGAGCAGAAACTGTCTGCTCACTTTTTTTAATATATAAATCTATGTCTAAGCAATCTTACTTTGTGTAAGAATTCCCCCCACAGGAAGGAGGTAGGATATTCCCAGTTGCACAAGTATGCAGTAATCTAGAGAAATCATGTGCAATGATTGAACATGCATGCCTGTAAAGGCTTGCTAAGAAAGGTGGGGTTATAAAAGCATACACACCCACACACCTATCCTATAATCAGCCACCTCACTTATAGCTGCTTCACTAGATTTATTATGGTATCACTAAGGAAGCACAATTGCAACATTTCTCGTATGTAAAACAACACGAATAAGTAGGATAACTGAATATAACAAGGTATGACTTAAGATCAATTGTTGACGAACACCACCAAATCCCTCTCTGGGTGTCAGTTTGTGTGATTTCTGTAAAAAAAAAAAAAAAAGTACAAAAATAGAAAGAGCTTCTTAATCTGAGCAGTGGAATAAAAAAAACAAAACAAGTTTGCTACATTTGTTTGTAATGTGTTTTTTATTCTAGATTACTATATCTAATATTCTGGTAAGATGTGTAGAGTGTAGTGCTGAGAAGTTTGCGCAATCATCCAACCGGAAATCGTAACCAATAAACCCACCCTTATGAATAACGAATGTCAATATTTTATGCTTATATAAGTGCCGCACAGTCTCTAAGTGGGGTGTAATCTAATCATCTGATGCAATCTATACATCTGCCACAATGAAAAAAAAAAAAACCATTAAGCTACATGCACATTTACTGGCTAATATACAAACAGGTAAACTACATACTCAAACATCTACAGAATATTAGTTTAAGGAAGAGATTTTGGTTGATATTTATTTTCCTTTACAGTCTCAGAATGTTTTATTCTTCTTATACCACAGAAATGTTCGAGTGATTATGAAGGTTATACTTAAAGAACACCAGCACATAACAACTATAGCTATAATTATGTTTACTATTGTGGAATGTATGTATTAGTTCATATTATCATTTTAGTTTTTGCAGTTTGAAACTGTCCTCCTCTGTCCAGCCTTAATTTCAAATAATTTGTAATAAAACAAACATGCAGATAAAACATTTTGCCACATTACTGTTGTATTACTGAGAAATCATACGTCCTCTCTCTTAAAGACTCCCCTGTGGTAAAAAAAAAATTGATGTTACAGCTTTATTCCCACTGAACATCTCCAAATAGAAACCTGCACCGTTTAATGTTTACACATTTAAAAAAATCTGTTTATGAGGAATTTTTGCCATACAGCTTGTTGCTATAGAAACAGGACACACATATTATCCTGTAATTTGCTTCGCAGCAATTGAGGATTTTAAAGTGCTAACTGCATTGGAAAGCTGCACAACTTTTGCAAATGCAGGCAAATTAAGTTTTTTAGTCACCATGTCTTTCAGGGGTCTTTCTTATGTTCATAGTGAAAGCATACTTATTTAGGCATTAAGGAAGGAAGGCTTCAGGACAGGTTCATCCTTCTTACAAATCTTGTTACGGGGTGGTGGGAGGTGTCACAGAGACGACAGGGGGCTGACGACCACAACAATTACCGAGCAACCCAGCCTATCCCTTGAGCCCTGAGCACCACTTTGAGGAAAGCAATTTCCAGCCATTTCCATTTTTAACAGAGCATGACCTTTAAACAGTGAACATGGAATGCATTACACGAACATACAATACAAAGGCTTGCCACGCTATACTTTGTTGTCCCAGCCAGTCCCAAAACATTGTGTACAGACAATAGAATGAGACAGTAAAAAAAACTAACAAAGCGACATATAAATAGAAAATGACCCTGCGGTGTTGCTTCAGCAGTCTAAATAAAAAAAGAAAAAGAAAAATGAAATAAAATTCATCTTATAAAAATATATTTACAATGTACTAAGGAAGTTCTGTTTCATCATTATAACAATAAATAAATAAATTATTGGCACCAGGTTAGGATTGGAAATGGCACAGACTAAATATATGTGTAATATACACTATATTTCCAAAAGTATTGGGTCACCTGGTCATTAATATGGCATGCGATTTTTGAGCACTGCATTCCACATTTAGTGCCAATTTGCTCTTATTATTCCCTTCACTCTTCTGGGAAGATGTTCCACTAGATTTTCGAGTGTGCTTATGGATATTTGTGTTCATCAGCCACAATGGTGTTACAAAAGGCAGGTACTGATGTAGGTGAGGAGACCTGGGGTGCAGTCAGCCTTCCAATTCATCCCAATTCAAAATAATAATTTTATATATATATATATATATATATATATATATATATATATATATATATATATATATATATATATATATATATATATATAAAATAGTAAAAAAAAATTTGCTGGCATAAAACTTCACACCTAGTATTAGTGTGTACACTTCTTTAAGCATTACTGAAGTGACTGTATGTATGAATGTACAGACAAGGAGTATTGAGTGTCATTGTTAAATGTTGCCTTTAAAATGTTGAAGTTGTAATGACATTGATATTCCACTGATATATGGAGTTTGGGACTGACTATCATGATTTTGCACATATCACATCATATTGAAGTGACTGAAAAAATGAACCTAGTAGCAAAATAATTTATACCTAAATTAGTTTTGGTAAAACCAGTTGCCATCAGAAATCAGAAGTTTGAATAAGATCCATTCAGTTCTTTATTATAAATAAATTTAATCAAAATATTACAAAAACAGAAGTTATTTTACACAACCAGAAAACTGGCTTGATTCTGCTACAACCACCACCATGTTTTATTTAATGGAAGGTGTTCTCATATTCATGAGCAGTTTTGAGTGTTAAAAAGATTTTAACTATGCTGCTGCAGAGTAACCTAATATTACATCGTTTTTTTTCCTATTAGTTCTTAAGATTAACTAAAAAAAAATTTCCAGTGAGCAGATAATTAATAGAGCACCCACTATTAATCATGCTGACATGCTTCAGGGGTAAAAATCAAGATTTAATCAATATTTAATATCAAGAAAATACCAGCAGATATTTCCCTAAAGCTTCATAACTACCACAAATGCTAGAACACTGGGTCAGTCAGCATCTGCTGAGCTCTTCCTCTTCCTGTATTTTATTCTTCAAACGCACAAAAAAAGCAGAACATTACACACAAAAGGACCACAAAAAATACCTGAACGAGGTCCTGCGTGTGTGTGTGTGTGATATAAAGGTTTGTGGTTGAAAATTCTTATATCATGCGCTCTAAAATGCTAATACAACTATAAAATACACAATCTCTGCATATCAGTCAGAAAAAAACCCAACTAGCTGCTTACTATCAAGACTGTGACAAGCATCACCAACACACGTGAGGAGCATTAAAAAAAGGAAATCCTTTGCACACTCTGCACAGTGGATAACTCTTGGGTTCACACTTTAAAAATAAGAGAGACTATACTCTGAAAACACAGGAAAGAGTGTTGCTACACATCAGAAAATCCGAAGGGTCCAGTCATGAGACAAACAATAATTACAATAGGGGCCTGATTTATTTTTCTTGAGGCACAGCAGACATTACTTCATGTCCCTTTCCTGAAGGAGGAAACACTCTGTACTTGCCCTGATCTGAATTGTGACTACCGGAATGAAGACGGCTTTTGTAAACTATGGTATATTCCAAAACATTATGGTTTTGTCTCTGAGTATGTGTCAGTGGCAATTGTACATTTATTTACAAAGAATTGTTTAGCAAACATTTTAAACCATTGTCATTTTTAAGCAAAGTAAAACACAGAATCCAATCTGAGGATATTTGGTCTGAAAAAGTATTAAATAAAAGTGTTTGGGGAATTAGTTATGCTACACAACTACCTACAAAGATGCACCAAAAAGTATGTACCTACTCCTATAACAAGCATAAAAAGTTTTTTTAATTTAGTACATGAGGGTTACAAGCATTGTCTTAAAAGAGGATACAAATTTACAACATTTTGATAAGGTGAAAACGTTGCAGACACTATTTGTGTTGTTTTCTCTCACTTTCTTTTGGGTTCATACCAGATGAACTAACATCATTATCATTAAAAGAACTTGTGCTCTTTTGTGGTCTTTAATTAACCCTGTAATGTTATGAAGCACCAGATATCTAAATGTTTCAATGGTGCAAACAAACTATTGAAATAGTTATGAAGTTTCTAACTAGAACTTATTTCTAAAAATAAGTTAAGCCTAAGAGTTATCTCAAAGCAACTCGATGCATTTCTTTGCTTCCCCTGTTCATTAACCCTTTGATGCACAACATGGGTCTAAAGTGACCCGAACAAGTTTTAATTTTCTGTATCTTTGCAAGCAGTTAGCACCAATCAGTATTGCAGGTATTCCTTAATTCATTTGTTTTGAAAATAAGAATCCTTATTTTCATTCTTGCTTTTTTAATAAAAGTAATTATTGTATCACTACACAATGCACATGTGTTTAAACTGTGAGTGTTTCTTTGCTGAATCTATGAAAAAAAAGATATTATATTATTTTCTTTTACGGGTATTATTTAAATATCTTGTTTTTGGTTTCCACAAATTATGTTCCACAAAATATTATCTTACCTTTTTACACAAATGGGTCAAAAATGACCTATGGAGGAAGCTTTGATATTTGCAAATTTTTGCAAGTAGGAACACATTTGCTACAGAAACATATCTACTGGCACACATTTCACAGCATTATGCAGTGGGGGCTGTACTTGGAGCTGGTCAAAGATGTCATGTCACATATGAAGCACTTTCAAAATGCCCCACCTTCAAAACCATATTATGGAGTCAATATTGGAAGATGTGGGATAACAAAACAAAATGCAACCACCACCCGGTTACAGGAGGACCAATTGAAGAGAAGAAATGTCACGAAAACGTGTTGTTGTCATGTGTGAGGCATTGAAGCACTTGAGAGGGCAATTTAAGATGTACCCATTTTTTTTTTCTCCGTCAGATAATTTTTTTTTATTATTTGTCACATTCACTAAAATTCAATACAGCTGCTTTACAGATGCAATACAGTTCAATTTCACTGTTATCGATTATCAGTGATATGTGTGTATTATGTGTTGTGAAGTATCGAATAAACATGTTTCAAGTGTTAAATTCTTTGGTCTAAAGTTGTGTTTCTTCTTTTGATTTATTACACTTGCATAGATGGGTCGTTTTTGACCCATGTGTGTAGACTTTTAGTAACAGAAAATAAAGGAATAACTTTCTTTCGGCTTCTCCCGTTAGGGGTCGCCACAGCGGATCCTCCGCATGTTTGATTTGGCACATGTTTTATGCTGGATGCCCTTCCTAACGCAACCCTCCCCAATTTATCCTCCCCAATTTATCCGGGCTTGGGACCGGCACTGAGAGTGGCTGGGGATGGTTCCCTGACCGGGGATCGAACCCGGGTCGCAGCGGTGAGAGCGCTGCATCTTAACCACTAGACCACCAGGGGACCTAACAGAAAATAAAGGAATATTTAAAAAAAAATTCTAATTTGTGGTCATTGAAAAGATATTTTGAATATTTATGGATCATAGAATTCATAGATCAATAAAGTGATTTAAAAAGATGAAACGACTATGGCTATTCATGCATGAAATAACAATGGGTCATTTTAGACCCATTTTGTGCATTAGAAAGGGTTCGCAAAGCATGTGCATAAAGGGTTAATCAAGAAACAAACATCTGGTGTGGAGCATCTGTCCTCCCTACCCAGGTAATAGGTCTAATCTAATATTTATGAGACTGGACCTATTTCTCTGTGTTAACTCATTAACGGGAGACAGCACTACAATTCAAAATTAGACCGAGCGTGACTCTGATTCTGCTTGGGGATTACAGCTAACAATGCCTGATGCCTTGAAAACAGGCGTTTAATTCTTCCTTCCTGCCTATAGTGCTGTCTCCCCTCCCTGTTGGGCACAATATGGCCAAGCCCAAGACTACATTACCCAAAAATAGGCTGCCATGAGTATATGGGTCACTATCTTTTAAATTGTTAGAGTATTGTGTGCCATTTATTTTTTTTATCTCTGCTCCTCATAAGACAATGGGCTTCGGCTTGGTTAAAAAAAAAAGGGATAAAAGAGGCCAGAGGGCCAAGTGTGAGCCATGGGGGCCACTCAATGTGTCTTTTAGATAAGGCCTGGATGCCAGTCCTGTTTCCTCAATTACACAGGCAAGGTTTTATCTCCAGACCAATGCACCCCAACAGTCACCATGCAGACCACTTAAACATGACATGAAGCAGGCTAAGGCTTTTTTCTATACAGGAGCAAGACTTTGTTTATGTCAGCTACTGTACTATACTAGAAGTGCAAAGAAATAAGGACATATGTCTATAATTATTACAGAAAAAGAGAATACCAAGTAAAATATGAACCCCTTAGTGCATTATTCCTACAAGTCTTATAAATTTCTTAAATAAATGGTTAATTCCAGGGTTCTGACCCCCAGCCCTGAGAAGCTGGAACCCTGCCCTGTTCCTAACACATCTGATCCAGCTCATGTTGGATTTAATAATGAGCTGATGAGTTGGTCCAGGTGGGTTTGCAAAAAGAAAAATATAAAACTCTGCAGGGCTGTGGGTCTTCTAGACTGAAGTTCAGAAACTCTGCCTTCAATCAAGGTCATAGATGGAAAAAATATGTGAACCTATAAAGTGGGTAATTGGAGTCAGCTGTTCCAATCCATTCAAGTGTCTATTTGACTGACCCTGTCATATTTATTCAATATGGCAAAACCCAAAGAGTTTAGAGAACTGGGAAGAGTTTTAGTTCTTCATCTAATGCTCACCATCACAAGCACGTTTTTATATAAAAACTAAAAAAGCAGCTGATGTTTTCTCATAGAACATTTGCTTACAAAGCTGCTTGTATGCAGTTACCAGTTTTTGCCTTAATTGCCTTAAGCATGCTTAAACTCACCAGAATGTTCCACAGCATGACTGCAACAGTGTTCTGTATAAAGATAACACTGTAAAAGCAAAAACTAAATTCAGAACTCATACCACCTAACCCCCACATAAGCTGGTTTAACTTTCCCTGAAAAATGGATGCTCGAGTTTTTGTGTTCACCCAAAGTTTTCACAGGATTAACAATGTCTCTGCTTGTCTGTAAGGAATTAAGCATTACACGCCATCACATTCATATTTCAAGATGCAAACTTTCTCCTCCCCTGAAAGATTTCTCTGGTTAGGCCAGCTGAAACAAGACATTTGTAGCTAATGAAATGTAAAAGCCAACAGTAAGTGTTTTAGTATGCATTAGAAGGAAGTAAAATGAATGATAAAAGATAAGAAACTTTAGCTAATGGAATGTTTAGCTAACTTGCTTCACTGAGTCAAAAGATCAGCTAACATGGATAAGTGTAATTGAAGGTTAGTCTTATTTTACACACATCATTTTGGATTGGACAACATAAGAATGCTTACTATCTAAAACTGGGCATTCCAGCTAAGTTTGTATATATGTGGGCTAATCAGGCTTGGGAATTTTACACTTTTGTAAACATAATACAATTTAGACTCACTTATTTCACACCCGCAACAAATTTCCTCTATGTGCAATCTTCTATTACCAGACAAACTGCAAGTGAAGTGATCTATGACCAGAAGGTGGTAAGCAATGCCCTTTTATTTTTGCTGATGGAAATGGGTAGCCACCTTTACTATAATAGATATTGTACAATATTCTAAATATGTCTATGGGAAACATTGGCTTGGGCAACCTTGTCTGCTAAATAGTGATTGAACATCCAGTAAAACAAGGTGGAAACTGTTATATTGTATTATACTGTAACAATATCCAATAAAAGATAAGGGACAGTGAGTCATAGGTAATTACCATGGTGAAGGCTTTTACAGGGGGCCCTCTTGTGGTCTGCAACTTGAGATGTATTATAGGAGTGAGTGGTAGGGGGCAAATAGGATATCACTTTAGACCCTCGAAGGATCAGAAACCGCCCTGATGGTAAGACTAATAGATTCCAGATAGTACCAGGAAATTAAAGCTCAGGATATCTGCCTGTGATCTTTTAAATTGAACAGTGACAAAGTTATACAGCTTTTCAATAATGCAAAAAACAGCAATAAAACAATAGTGGTCAGTTGAGTGAAATGCTTTTGTTTAAAGGTACCTAGCAGGCTTTTAAAAAAGTGCAATATACAAAGTTATATATAATATTTTGCCAAAATATTGGGTCACCTGACATTTCCTGCTATATGTTACCACAAAGCTGGAGGCACTCAATTATATAGGCCGTCTTTAGATGCGCTATAATCAAATTTTGCATTTATTTGAACTTGGAAACCCAAACCCGTTCCAGCATGGCAATGCCCCTGTGCACAAAGTAAGCTCCTTGAAGCTTGATGCTTTACATGCTTTGGAGAGGAAGATCTTAAGTGGACTGCTACAGAGCTCTGATCTCATCCATACTGAACAGCTTTGGGATGAATTGGAAGGCTGACTGCACCCCAGGTCTCCTCACCTACATCAGTACCTGCCTTTTGTAACACCCTTGTGGCTGATGAACACAAATATCTATAAGCACACTCCAAAATCTAGACAAAACTCTTCCCTGAAGAGTGGAGGGAATTATAAGAGCAAATTTGGACTAAATGTGGAATGCAGTGCTCAAAAATCACATACCATATTAATGAAAAGGTGACCCAATACTTTCTGCAATATAGTGTGTATATATATGGAAATGGTGTTAGTTTGCATTATATACTAAATACAGCCAGAGCAATATACATTGTGTACACCAACACAATGGATTTTAAATAAAGCAAAATAATTGAAATGCAGACTTTCATCTTTATTTTGAAATGTTTATAATATTGTATCAATCAATTCGGAATTACAGCCATTTTCTTTATATAATACCTCAGAGTTTAAAGCTTAAAAAAAATTTGAACAATTGAATGATAAGCAGTTTAAATGGACTGTTTCTCATTATTTCATCACAAGTTAAGAAGAAAACATATTAGTTTTTTCTGAGTTGGATTTGGAATGTGTACTCCTCTTCACAACATCCAAGTCAAGAACTTGCTTGAGAAGGTAGGCTGTAAATTGAAACAATTTATTTTGAAATGACTATAATTCTGACAATGACAAAAATTGTGCTGCTGTTCAAATACTTATGGAACCAACTGTAAATTATTACCACTTAAATGCACACAAAGTATTTCTTTACTAATTCTTATTTAACCTGGTATTATTTTAGATTTTGACATTATGTTATATTTAGATTTTGAACAGGCAATAGGATATGTATGTGTTGGACCCTGGATAAGCACATCTGCTAAAAGTTTAACATTTAAATGTAACCCATATGCTTTCTCTTTCAACATTTGTATAAAATGTCTCATTAGGTCACATTTCAAACCCTATAATGCACAAAACACAAACTACAATTTTTCATCTTACAAATATACTATATAAATTATCGCTATAATATAAATAGAATATTATCTGTCAATCATTATGGAAATTCCCCTAAACACAGCTCTTCAAAGTAAGTTTTGATTCGGTGTGAAATTAGGGTCATCTCTCTATTCTGTTTGTAATCTGAAAAATGTTCATGGGCAGACAGATCCTCATATTTTTGTACTTTTTTTTCCCTGCTTGTACAGCTGAGTGATGCAAGTTTTCCTTTCCCTTCAAAGCAGAGAAACCACAGAGAGGGCGTAAGGGTAATGCTGAACACCTGCTTACATGTTATTGGAAATGTCGAAGATTATTTCCATGGAATTGAGGTCAGTTTTTCAACATTTAGATGGTTCAGAAGATATATATCTTACCATACTTGCAATGTGGTCTATACTCCACACGCATACATGAGAGATTATAGAAACAGAAAGTAAAATATATCTGCACTGAAGGCTGTAAACCAGGGATGAAAGAAGACATTGGCTGAAATAGTTATTACATTTATTTCTAGTGTGTTGGTAATATTTTCTCCAGTTCGTCTTGCCAGTCAAAATGACAATCCTCCTCAAAATCTCTGTGAACAGCCAGAAAAGAGAAGTTGTTAATGGACAACGGAATGAGTGGAGAAAATAGAGAAATGAAACAAGGAAGCCATAGTCTTTTTTATATATATATATATTTTTTAACACTCACGTGTCTTCATCATCCGAGCGAGGTTCCAATCTGTAATGGTCGGTATAAACTTCCTCTAAACCGTCTGGAACGTCATTATTCTGCCCTATATCCAAAAAATAAACCGCACACACACACGCACACAGTCGAGATTGTTCTTGGTTTCTGTGCATTAGTCTTGGTCAGACCACAGCCACTTCCCAGCCTGTATAGGCTCATCCATTATATTATGAAATGACTGAAATAGAGATAAACAACTTCAGCTCCAACTTCTTCCTACTTAACTTTCCTATTTCTACTGAAAATGTCTCTGCTAGTGATTTTCTGAATCTACAACCTTCTTCTCCTTAAGAGTATTCACATGTTGTGAATTGCAACAACCCTCTAAAGACTGTTTAAGAGTTGATAGGAAGGTTGTAAGGAAGTTGATAGGTGCTGCCCAAAACTCAAACTTCTCCCCCCTTTTTACAATTTCACAATAACACTTCATGTCTTCGAGTTGTCAGTGTGGTTTCACCCTTTCCCACCACTGGTCACTGTTTTACAACAGATTGGCAAAACGATCTCTAGATCACTTTTCCCGTGCACTTACTGTGGATGATGTAGGTGCTGAAGGCTGTGCTCAGAGGAGCTTTCTCCAGAAGGCTCAAAAGTCTTTCAGGTGGATCCTTGTCCCACTGCTTTCTCTCCCGTTTCTGCAATCTTATAAACCCCTCCACTAGATATCAAACACAAAACATGGTAGAAGAAAAAGACTGTATAGAATTCATTTAATAATGTACATCCACATGCACATATAATAACTTGCACATTAAGTTCTCCACATAAGCTATTTAAGTCTTTTGATTTACACAGTGACTGCAGTGATAACCACAAATGACTGTAAAAGACTGTAGAAAGAACATTACTTATAATCTTACACTCCAGTGCTCATGTTAGTTCTCACTCTCCAGTGTTCTGCATTGTTAAAAGACTATAATCACACTCTTGATGTTACCCAAATGAGGATGGGTTCCCCTTTTGAGTCTGGTTCCTCTCAAGGTTTCTTCCTCGTAACATCTATAGGAGTTTTTCCTTGCCACAGTTTCCATGGCTGCTCATCAGGGATAAATGCACACCATTCACCTTAACTCTTAAATTCTGTAAAGCTGCTTTGAGACAATGTCTGTTGTAAAAAGCGCTATAGAAATAAACTTGACTTGACACAGTGTGCATGTTTTGTAAATTTTGCAGCCTTGTCACAATTAGACAACGAGCAATGATTTTAATAACACAATAATGTGTGGTTTTAAGTCTTAAAGAAAGGACAGCAAATGAAGACAGAGACAAATTAGTAGTGTGAATTGAAGACATGCATAATAAATGTGGCTTGCTGCACCTTTTGTGGATTCGGACCCCTGTGTTGTTGCCGTGTCACCAGACGAAATGATGTCAGCATTCCTGAGGACCTGCAGCACTGTGTTAGAGGGTTCTTTATTCCACCTCTTTCGGGGAGCTATGTTACCCATCCGATTCTCAGATGAAGTTCTGAAATTAGTGTCTGAGCAAAAAAATCTCTCACTTTGCCAGTGGCTCACTCCAGGACAGAGCTGTGACTTCACCCATAAACATAAAATACAATGCAATATTGCACCACAGTGAAATGATTCAAGTTAAACAAGTCACAGTAACGTAGGAGTCGTGCATGTACTCTAAGTACCTTCAGCTTTAGATGTGTTTAACAAACTCTTCTGGGCCAGAAACATGGCCACTTTCTCTCCTTC
The DNA here is from genome assembly GCF_946808225.1 of Silurus aristotelis. Lineage (NCBI taxonomy): Eukaryota > Metazoa > Chordata > Actinopteri > Siluriformes > Siluridae > Silurus > Silurus aristotelis. The sequence continues at coordinate 11,773,650 of NC_139581.1, read as the reverse complement.
TTCTTTTCTCCACTGGTTTGCTCGTTTTTCCACCAGTTCCTTGGGTTCTTTCTTGGGCAGTTCCTTACAGAAATGGTACATAATAGTAGGTGTACAGTATATAACTGCATATTATCTAAAATGTGTAATATCGCAATTCATCCGTGAAAATAAGCAGGTAGCAGTTTGCACTGAAAAATACAGTTAAAGTGTGAGTAACAAAAAAAAGGTGAGGTTTTGACTTTCTCCTTTTGATGGTGCCTTTTTATAAGGGGAACTGTACATGTACTGTAGGGAAAACTCAACAAAAATTGTGAATTACTTGTCATAAATGTTTCATTTACTATTTTAAATAAATAATAATATAGTTTTTCAAAAATTCTTATGTAATTTATTAGTACAAACTCTGATCACACTCGCCGCTTCTTGTGGACTATAAGATTTTTATCGAGTTCTTGGTCCCAAATGAAAAGTAGCGAACTATCGAGGTCGCGAGGGTCAAGGTCGCGAGTATAGAGGTTCCACTGTATATCCAAATATTATCAGTGGATAGCAGGTGTATTAATTGTGTTGGTATCTTTCAGTGTAGCCAATATTACGTCTTAAGATTTTCCCTTCCCATAAGTACCAGACATTAAAATGCTTTTTAACTATTGGCTGCGATACATACAAAAGTGAAACTTAGCTTTATACTAAGCCAACGTGCAGTTACCTCTTCAGGTATGTATTTTTGGAGCAGTCTGGACACACGGTGGGAGCTGAGGATGGTGTGAATGGAAGGCCTGTCTCTCGGGTTGGTTTTAAACATCTGTTTAATCAAGTAGTGAAGCTCATAGGGAAGGTGACTGGGTAAAGAAGTGTATGTCCCACGGCACACTTTCAAAATTAGACTTTTCCAGCTACGAGCTTCGAACTGAAACCAGAGATAGAGAGTAAACAGGAGTTGATAGATCATATTAGTCATAATCATTCATCGCCTTTTAAGAGCGAAAGGGCAAATGTACACACCGGATGGCGCAAAGTGCACAGTTCATAGAGCACACAGCCTAAAGACCAGATATCACTGTAAAACACATAACACACAGTAAAAATCTATGAAGTCATTTTTCTAGCCTGTTAATAATTCTATATTTTTTGAGTGTGGGAAAAAAATGTGTAAGTTCTATACCTTTTATTATTGTATGGTTGGTTGTCCCAAATCTCTGGAGACACATAGTATGGAGTTCCAACATAGGTCTGGGCATAACCTTTTGCACTGGTGAATTTTGCAAAATGACATAGTGTCATTATTATTTTTACACATGTCATTTTCTCACCCAGTTTTACTTACTAGACAACATACAAAAGAGGCTTTTAGACACTACCTGTTAAGAGCACATGCTGACCCAAAATCTCCCAGTTTGACTGTGCCATGGTCTGTCAGGAATATGTTCTAGGAAAATAAACAAAAATAATTTTATTGAAGATCAGAGTTTCGTCTGCACTATAATATGTGTAGGGTTTAATTTTACTCAACTTACTGGTTTTAATTTGAATCAAGTCAAGTCAAGTCAAGAGTCAAGTCAAGTCAGGTCAAGATGCTTTTATTGTCAGTTCAACTATATATAGCTGACGCATTACACTGTGAAATGAAACAACGTTCCTCCTGAACCCTGGTGCTACATACAACAACAATCACAGAAAACACAGGGCCAAGGACCAGTTTCCTCACCACATAAAGTGCAACCTGGTGCAAACACTGCAAAGACAACACAAGACAGTGCAAGACAACACAAGACAGTGCAAGACAAATACAAAGAACACAAAATAGCGCCACCAGTAAACCTGTTGTATATTGCACACTGCAGTAGACATAAAGTGAACATTGTAAGTAACAAAAATGTAAACAAATAAAATGTTGAGCAAAAACGCCATGTGAACAGTTTGTGGTGTAATGTGAGTGGTGCTGAAGACATGGACGTGTGAAGTGAGTACGATTGTGAAGAAAATCTAAGTTGTAAATCACAATAATATTGTCAATTTAAATGTTTTTGATAAAAACTATTTTTGCAACTGCTTTCATTTATCAAGATATTATATTATACAAAGATTATATTATTATTAAGATGTATTCATTTGACTGACATTTTCGCCCACTTGTGTAAGTGAGTAAAATGAGAAAAACCTTTATTCATAAAGGATATTCATATCAAATGTATATTTCTTTCACCGTTAAGAAAACCTCTATGAGTGCACAGCTGGTTTTTATTTTTACCTTTGATTTTAAATCTCTGTGAAGCACCCGCTTATCGTGAATGTGCATTGTGCCCAGACTCATCTGCGTAAACCACCTGAGTATCTACAGAGACAAATCGTGATTATAAGGACATGAAAATATAGAATAAAAACCAACAAAAAAATTTGCATTATTTGGAATTATTTTTAATATAATTTATATATAATTTTACCACATCCTCTGGGAACAGAGAGCCTTTTTGGTGCTGCATTCTTTGAAGAAGATCACTTCCACTACAGAACTCCATAACAATGTACAAATGGCCATCATCTGGATAGAGCAAGAAAGACCAGAATGTAAAAAGTAAAAGTGATATAATACAATTGTTGCGTATCGGTCTGGATCTCCAGATGTTTATCGAGATGGCCTCGACAGGATTTGAAATTCACTTTAAAGACCTGTTTGTAATTCTATGCTGCCCCCTACAGCATTGTATTAACAATACAATAATATACCTTGCTAATTTGTGAAAAGGACTAAAAATGACAATCTATAATTGTTTGCATGAAAACAAATAAACACAAGGTTTAAAATGAATACACTAGTCAGATCCATGCCCAATAGCTCTTATAAGTATTGTTGAAGTATGATGATGATTATTATTGGGTCAAGAACATTGAAACATCAACCTGATGTGATTGTTTCTTGAAGCTGTTTCCATTCTTTCCCTCTTTTATAAAGTGCTTTTTGCTTAGTTTATAGAAAGAAGCACCTAGTGTGTCCTCAGACAGCTTCAGATTAAAAGTCAGCATTTTCAAGGGAAAATGTCAATTTCAAATGCCTTGTGTGTGCAAACATAGAGCTGTCTGTATACTTATGAGAATTGGTTTGGCTTTTCAATTAACTGTAATGGTCCTTGTGGGTCTTAATCGGTATTATGTTTAATAGATATACTGAAGGACCAATAAAACACCATTGGCAACTTGTGGCTTACATTTTGTTATTCACAGGACACCAGTTTTCAATAGGTTTCTTTGTTTTGATGATAATGTTTTAATGAAGTACACACACACTACATTATGGAAACTGTTTGGTAATGAGTCTAACGGTTAACATCTGGTGGTTTGTAATTGTTTTTTAAGTAGAAACCATAACCCTTTTTTTGTTTGTTTATTTCTATTTATTTATTTTATATTTTTTGTCAGCAGGATTCAGCAACACATTCACAATTGTCAATATTGTACAACATTACAAACGGTTGTTTTTTCAATTGAATCTTCTTCTTCTTCTTTCGGCTGCTCCCATTAGGGGTCGCCACAGTGGATCATCCGTCTCCATACCACCCTGTCCTCTAAATCTGCCTCTTTCACACCAACTACCTGCATGTCTTCCCTCACCACATCCATGAACCTTCTCCCTGGCCTTCCTCTTTTCCTCCTTCCTGGTGGCTCCATCTTCAGCATTTTTCTACCAATATAATTCATGTCCCTTCTCTGCACATGTCCAAACCATCTCAATCTCGCCTCCCTCACCTTGTCACCAAAACATCCTACATGTGCTGTCCCTCTAATAAACTCACTTCTAATCTTGTCCATCCTCGTCACTCCCAACGAAAACCTCAACATCTTCAGCTCTGCTACCTCCAGCTCCATCTCCTGTCTTTTACTCAATGCCACTGTCTCTAATCCATACAACATCACAGGTCTCACCACAGTCCTATAAACTTTCCCTTTCATTCTTGCAGATACCCTACTATCACAAATCACTCCTGTCACTCTTCTCCACCCACTCCACCCTGCCTGCACTCTTTTCTTTACTTCTCTAACACACTCTCCATTACTTTACACTGTTGACCCCAGGTACCTGAACTCCTCCACCTTTTCCAGCTCTTCTCCCTGCAACCGCACCACTCCACTGCCCTCCCTCTCATTCACACACATGTACTCGGTCTTACTCCTACTGACTTTCATTCCCCTTCTCTCAAGCGCATATCTCTACCTCTCCAGGCTCTTCTCAACCTGCTCCCTACTCTCACCACAAATCACAATATCATCTGCAAACATCATAGTCCAGGGAGACTCCTGTCTGACCTCGTCCGTCAACCTGTCCATCACCACTGCAAACAGGGCCGATCCTTGGTGCAGTCCAACCTTCACCCTGAACCAGCCTGTCATTCCTACTGCACACTTCACTGCCGTCACACTGTCCTCAGACATGTCCTGCACCACCCTCACATACTTCTCTGACACACCTGACTTCCTCATACAATACCACAACTCCTCTCTCGGCACCCTGTCGTACGCTTTCTCTAAATCCACAAATACACAATGCAGCTCCTTCTGTCCTTCTCTATACTTCTTCATCAACATCCTCAAAGCAAATAAGGCATCTGTGGTGCTCTTCCTCGGCATGAAACCATACTGTTGCTCACAGATGGTCACCTCTTCTCTCAGCCTGGCTTCCACTACTCTTTCCCATAACTTCATGGTGTGACTGATCAACTTAATTCCCCTGTAGTTACTGCAGGTCTGCACATCTCCCTTATGCTTAAAGATCGGTACCAGCACACTCCTTCTCCATTTCTCAGGCATCCTCTCCCCTTCCAGAATCCTGTTAAACAATCTGGTTAAAAACTCCACTGCCATCTCTCCTAAACATCTCCACGCTTCTATGGGTATGTCATCTGGTCCAACCGACTTTCCACTCTTCATCCTCTTAATCGCTGCTCTCACTTCCTCCTTACTAATCCTATCTACATCCTGCTTCACCAACTCCACATCCTCCAACCTTCTCTCTCTCTGATTTTCCTCATTCATCAGCTGCTCAAAATACTCCCTCCACCTTCTCAACACACTCTCCTCACTAGTCAACACATTTCCCTCTCCATCCTTTATTGCTCTAACTTGCAGTACATCCTTCCCAGCTCGGTCCCTCTGCCTGGCCAATCGGTATAAATCCTTTTCTCCTTCCTTAGTGTCCAACCTCTTATACAGTTCCTCATATGCCTTTTCCTTGGCTTTCGCCACATCCCGTTTTACCTGCTGCCGCATCTCCTTGTACTCCTGCCTACTTTTCTCATTACTCTGTCGATCCCACTTCTGTTTTGCCAACCTCTTTCCCCTTATGCTCTCCTGCACTTCCTCATTCCACCACCACGTCTCCTTGTCTTGCTTTCTATTTCCAGATGTCACACCAAGTACTTTTCTAGCTGCCTCCCTCATCACTCCTGCAGTAGTTGCCCAATCATCCGGCACCTCTTCACCACCACCAAGCCCCTGTCTGACCTCTTCCCTGAACCTCACACTACACTCTTCCTCCTTCAGTTTGCACCATCTTATTCTTCTTTCAATCCTTACTTTCCTCCTCTTCTTCTTCGCCTCCAAAACCATCCTACAGACCAACATCCGATGCTGTCTAGCTACACTGTCCCCCGCCAACACCTTACAGTCTCCAATCTCCTTCAGGTTGCATCTCCTACACAGAAGATAATCCACCTGTGTGCACCTTCCTCCACTCTTATACGTCACCCTATGATCCTCCTTCTTCTTAAAATACGTGTTCACCACTGCCATTTCCATCCTTTTAGCAAAATCTACCACCATCTGCCCTACCACATTCCTCCCCTTAAAACCATACCTACCCATCACCTCCTCATCACCTCTGTTCCCTTCACCTACATGCCCATTAAAGTCTGCCCCAATCACCAATCGTTCTTTCCTAGGTACACCATCTACCACTTCATCTAATTCACTCCAGAATCTTTCCTTCTCCTCCATCTCACAGCCGACTTGTGGAGCATAGGCACTGA